>NC_037673.1:65102672-65200994 GCF_003255815.1 Theropithecus gelada
CTGACTTTGTCATGAGTGGTAAACATTTGCTTTGCTATGGACAGAAAACATCCATCTGCAGTCCATCAGCTTTGCCATCAGTGCCCTACAAAATTTCTGCCTCTACAGACAGAAAATAAAATACTTAGTCAGACAATCAAAGCTGTATGCCCTTATGGAATAGACAATGCCTGAGGGTCGCTAAATCATACCCAACATTCCTTTGAAAGAACATCCAATAATCTCTTTTACCCACTTCCAAATCTTTCACAATTTTTTTTCACAACAGTATAGAACATGCCTCAGAGTTGTCCCGCCTGAGTGAAAGGAAGCTAGGATATTTATTCACTGATTCCAGTCAGCATTGATTGACTGGCCTTTCCAGCTAGCGTTGTACATTGGCCAAGACTATAAAAAAAAGTCCTCGGGCAAAGTCACAAGGACTGGCAATAAGCAGCCCTCTGTGCATAGAGGTGAATGCCAAGGGGGACTGGGGGAGAGTAAAAGAAGATTAGGCACTAGTATTGTCTGCTACACTTGTCTTGTTTATTTGTTGATCTGATGTTTTGTCTGTTCCACCTTTCCCACCAGAATGTAAGTTACCTGAGTGCCAGAACATGTCTGTCTTAGATTTCACTGTCTCCCCAACAATTGTCCAGCACATAGTAGGCACTCAATAAATATTTTATAATATTGTTGGATAATATGGGCCTTGAGCTGGGCCTTAGAGACAGGTTGCAATCCAGATTTAGGGGAAGGGAGTCTGCAGGGAACTGTAAGAGACCCAACTAGCCAGGTTTAGTGCCATGTCCTGGGGCATCAACTGCACAGTTGCTCACCAGTTACTCACTCCGTGGCCAAGCTCCTCTCATGCCAAGTTGTGTTCATACTAAGAAAAGAGGAACACAAAGTACAGACTCTGCTTGCAACATACTTGAAAATGGTCAATAACACAACATTATACCGTCAACCCCTTGCTTAATTAGTATCCATTAATTACTCTCCATGTGTGTACTCTTAACAGTGAGATCTTTCTATACACTTTCCAAGACGCAGAACAAAGAAAGCATAAAAGAACAGAGACATTTTCTGTGAAGAAGGCAGTATGCTTGTCCAGGACGGATCTTGGAAAAGTCTATGAAAAAGCTAAATTGCATGTAGGCATCGCTGAACAGACCCAAGAGATGTACTGGTTTTATTAAGTAGCCAGATGGCTTTCCAGAGTAGCCAGAAGAGCAGACAGGCCCCAGATGACAAAAAATGAGGGGCCTTCCCTATGGGCATTTTGTGAGACAACGTGTTGACATTAGGTATGGAAGAAATCCATAACTACAGTGTTCATGCAAATTCTCAAGAAAAGCAGGTGCTATTCACTGACCTTACCCAAATGAAATTTTACCAGAGAAAACAGCCCAACTTTCTTTTAAGTTTAATAACAGCAGGCTCTTTCCTCCACATACAAAAAAAGCAAAAACAAACAGAAAAACCACTTCAAAATAAATTCCATACCAAAAACAAAGTGGGGAAAAATATAGCTTGAAAACTGCCCTTCATTTGAAATGGTTGACAGATGTCTTACAGAAATTTGGAGTACTGTCCAGATGCTTAGAATCTACTCATTTTACACAAAGTGCTCATGAAAGCATCATCATTGTCAGATTATAAAAGAATGTTTAAAAAAACTGTAAAAATAAATACACGCATTTTTATTAGTGTCAATATTATATACCAATAACAATTAAATGGTTTAGAAATACAGAGAGAACATTGTAGATTGGTTAATTTTTAGTCCTCAGAAGAAAATCTAAGGTTTATCCTGGTAATGCAAATATTCTTCATGTGTATGTATGTTTACTTGTATGTTGCATTTTAATAGACATAGCTGGATTGTCCAGGAAGAGATGGCTCTGAGAACCTGAACACTCCTCCTCCAACTGAGTAACCCACAGAAAGCTGTTAGATATTCACAGGAAAAAGGAGACAGTAAGTAAGCCACCCCATCTCCATTGCACGTCAAGAATCTACACTTTGGGATGACTTGGAAACTATCCAATCATTCACTCAAAAGACGTTTTTAAAGTACTACTGCATCCGTCATTTTTATGGTGTCAAAAAATGTTTTCGCCTTCAAGCAGCTTATGTATTGTCATGGAGAATAGGAGCAGAGATATTAAGGCCATACTTTACAAAACTCTAAGCAATGAATGGAAAAAAACTGGAGAGAAAAATTTTCGTAAAGAACATATGCTAAGTAAATTGTTAAATATATAAAGTAACTGTAAAAATAGAGGCAGAGAACTTAGGGGAAGGAATTGAGAGAAAATTATGGGAATTTCAAGGAAGCCAACAATCCATCACTTGTCAACAAGAACTTCAGGGACACCTGCCACTTGTCCAAGACTGTGTTAGAGGCAGGCGAAGAAGTGTCAAGTTTAATTTCTACCCTACGGGACCCAAGGGTGAAGTGAGGATGCATTGCTACACAGATAGAAAAATTAGTAGACAACTCAAACTAGCATAAAATTAAAAAGGAAAAAAAAATGTCATCAGTGTCAATGGAAGGTTTCCTACAGAAAGTATGTTTGGGAAAGTCTTTATTATAGTAGGAAGCAAGGAGCTAGGTTTTGCTCTGGCTACTGCTACCTAAGAGATTACTTTATTTACAGCCAGATCAAATTGCCTCAGATTCTTGCCTGTTCTAAAATACAAGCATCTTTACTATAAACAGTGAGATCTTGATGGGAATGATATGTAGCAGTGTCCAGCAGCATTTAGTGTGAAAGTAGAAAAGCACACAGAAAACACAAAATTCTGCAAAATGTTCAACAATGATCATCACTACAGGACAAAAAGCAGGAAACTGGGATTATCTCACTGTACTCTCTCTAGGAATTATCACTGCTTGTCAGCAGATGTGAGAATTCTCCTCCTTAAAGCCCTGCTCAGCAGACTGATTCTCTGCTCTTTACACTTGACATAAAGAAGTGTACACCAACTGCATCTATTTAGGATTCAAATGTCTAGGAGGTGATATTTTCCTTCTCTTCACATCTAAGTCAGCAAAGGCCTGATCTGGTAGTCACAGAACAAGGTTTGGTCTACAATTATTCAGATGGTAGGGAATCTACATTGATAAAAAAAATCCTGGAATGGGTCGTCAATGCAGAACACATGCAGAATTCATATCACACACAGAGTGAAGCAGGGAGACATGTCGAACATATTGCAAAGTTTTCCCATTATCCAAAGGAATCAAATTCAGCAGTCAGTGCACATTAACACATAGCTCCCAGACATGACGGCTACAGAATCCTGAGGACCTTGTGCATGGAAAGAACTGACCTCGTGTCATCTAGGAACAGAGGGAAGGCAGCACGAACACAAGAGACCAACACCTGGCTTCTATTTCTGACTCTGCCGCAGACACTCTGGCAATTTTTCCAGAAACTGTAAAGCTGTGGGTTTTAAATTGTTGGGAAATGTTAGGTTTGTGGCTTTCTTTGCCCGTGGGAACAGAGAGATAATTTTTCTTCTTTTTTCCCTCTTTCTGAAATTGTCATCGTCCTCTCTTCTTGTTTAAAATTTGACCAAGTGCTTTCGAGACAATCTGGAGCTTAGAAGACTACCATTTTGACTTTAGGACCCCACAGTCTTTCCTCTATGCTCAAAATGAGGTTAGGCCAAGGGACATAAAGCAACATGCTAAGACTAGAGATCCGTCCATAGTTTCTGTTTGGGGTACGGATATTGGTCTAAGGGAAAATGCTCCCATTAAGAACAAACATTCTCTTCACTGGCAATACTCATTAAGAGCTAGGCCTAATTTAATTCTATAGAAAATTAATAGGGTTCTAGAAATGTAGATGATTCATATCTAATGTGCCCGGTGCCAGTCATTCAAGAGGTGTGAATACACAGAAGAAAATTCCAGCACGAGGAAGAATGTTAAGTGATAGAGGTATCCCTTTTAGGAAGGCCAAAATAAAGAACTCCAATCAGCTTATATATTTTTAGAAAGCAATACAGTTAGGATCAAGCTGTAGCTATCTTTATCCCTATCTTTACCCTTATCCCTTACCAATGTAAATAAATTGGCCACATTTGCAGTAAACTCCATGAGGTTTCACATAGAATCTCTGGCAGGGAAAATCTTATCTAGGTAGGGTCCCCAGAGAAAAATGAGGAAGGAGATACTGGCTTATGGAAATTGACTGTTTCTGGGCTCATCCCTGCAGTTTTCAGAGGGAGTGGTCCGAATTAGGTTTGGAGATCAGCTCAGCAGAGAGGTAGGAACATGAGATGAAGATTAAGAAGTTCTGGCTCAAGTTTACTTAAAACCTCAAAGTTACATTTTTCTCATCTGTAAGTTGGGGCTAATAACATTTCTGTTTACATAGGTCTCTCAGGACTGCTGTATGAAATTAGCAAGCTCAAAACTTTGATACTTTGAAAGACAGGAAGTGCTATCCAAATATATAGCATTCTTATTAAGGTAAATAGGAAAGGCTGTGGAATAGTTGGCTATTAGAACTGAGTAAAAGCTTGAAGACCCAGGGAAAGGACATCAGTGTTACTCTGGGACTAAGTCTTGTTGGAGCATTTCAGCAGAAGAGTCCAGAATCTGCCCTGGGCATTTGGCTACTTAGTACAAGTGTTCAATGGTGACACCTCAGTATTCAGGGTGCAGCACCACGTGATTCTGATTAGCCAAGTGCCGGTGCTTCCTATTCACTGTTTCCAGCAATCCTGTTCCCTAGAAGATCACCATATACATTGTTTTCTCCTCTCTTCTTCACTCCTGCCTCTCCTGGGCTCAAGACTACAAGCAGAACTAAAATGTCACAGTTGCCACCCATGTAGGTAGTAGGGTCAGCAGACCTCACCTGCCACTGCTGAGCCTGCTCCTAACTTGGCTCCCATTGCAGCTTCTCCATGGTGCCTTGTGTCTGCAGAACTAATGAGGAGGAGCACTTACAGGAGGGAGAACAGGGAAAGGATCCTGACCCAGACCGAGACTGTAAGACTGTCCTGGTTATTCAGCTTCATGTCTCAACTTCAGGCCTACCCTTCTCCTCTCTGCTTTGTGATATTGCCAGTCTGCAAACCAGTCTTCCTTCATCACCTGACTCCACATTAGGCTCTGCTAATCAGGTTCTAGGGAAGGCTGCAAGGCTTGGAGGCAGGGAGAGGAAAGAGACCCACCCTTTTCACTTTGCTACTTGCTGTTGTCTGCGTCCTTGCAGCATCCATCTCTTCTTTAACCGGTAGCAGCAGTTACAGCAGCCTCATGGCAGCTCTTCAGAAGCCTAAGTCCAGCTCCCATGGGCCCCTCCTCCAAGTCTCTAAACTTTAAAAACACCCAAGTTTCATATAAAATAAGGATTCACTGAAGTAAACACTAGCAAGCAGAGGGTAACAGAGTGTACATCATTCCCTGGGCTCTCTTGGTCCCACCGAGGGGTGTGCCTATTTGAACTACACACACACTAGCCAACATTTCCGTACCAAGGGATTCTATCTCTGTGATATTCATACCAGGGTTGGCAAACATTTTCTTAAATAGTTTAGTCTTGTGGGCTGTATAGCTTCTGTCAAAACTACTCAGCTCTGCTGTTGTACTGCAAATGCAACCATAGATAGTACGTAAGTGAATGTATGTGCCTATGTTGCAATAAAACTATTATGTCCACTGGAAAAAATAAATAAATAAATAAATAAAAACAAAAACACCCAAGTTTCCTTTTATTCCCCCAACCCTATGTGTAATAGCTGCCTCCTGCAGTTACTGCCTGTATGATAACCTGGTATCGTTTTCTTACCTCTTCACTTCTTAAATATAGGCAGTCCTCACTTTGCACTGTTCTGAGGTGCATGAATTTAAGAGTTTAGTTAAATAATGTCAGTATCCCCAATAACACAGTCAAATTTCAGTTACCATGGTAAGTTAACTGTGAGTAATTACATAAAGTACAAGCTTTATTGTTCTCTTAAGTCCACAAATCTGCATACATGTGTATCATGATAAGTGACCAATCACGCCATATTTTTTCCCCAGTCCATTTGTTGTTTACTGTGCATCTGTTACTCAGTTCACACACAGACAGCAGAGCTTATGGTTGTGTTGTCTCTCTGCCTCCCAGTGATAAACCCACATAACATTTTATAAAAACAGATAATCAAAAGAGGGAATCGGCCCGCAAAGTTGAAAATGCAGCAAAGAACTGACAAGTGATACCACTGGAAGTGAAATTCAAACCCAACGTAAATGAAGTTATTAAAAAAAAAAATAGGTGACCGTGAGACCATCGACCCTGCTGTCATTTGAGAGAGTCAGGATATGTGGTGCGAGGAAGCCAGGGAAAGGAAATGTAACATAAATGAGAAACATGGTTTTGGCATAAACGATGATAATGTCCCAAAGAAAGGGACATTGGAAAAAAACCAAAACTTCACTTTAAAGAAACTCTAAGAGATATTTTATGACTTTGAAAGCAAGAAAGATAAATGTTAAAAGCTGATCCAAACTTAGAAAGGAGTATGACAATTTGCCAAGGCACAGAAAACATGTTTGCTCAGTAGTGTTCATTATAAGACAAGAAGGTCAGCACTGTTCAAATTATTCTTGAAAAGGTTTTTAGAAAGATAGAAAATATTTTAAATCTCCATGTTTCTAATGCTTTATAGTGTCCCCAATAAATGTTCGTTTTATTATGCATTTCATTTCCCTACACATTTACAACTAGTAATAAGAGATTTTTAATATTTTGACAAAAATTGTTAAGGGTCACAGAACAATCATAATTTTCTCATTGATGATTAAGATTGCTTTGTGTGAGTACAACTTGCAAAATCATTTTCATAGTCCCATACGACCATGCCAAACAGACTGCCTGTATCTGGTTAACAATTATTTGTAGTAAATTCTCTCTACTGAAGATGTAGATTCTGACCCCTGACTGACCTGATATGACCCCAAAAGCTCAACTTGTTGGAAAGCCTTACCTCTCATTACATTTCCCTGCCTTTCTGCTGCAGGTTAATAAGAAAGAGTTGTGAATGAAGAGGCAGAAAACTTCAGTTCAAATTCAAGCTCTATTTGTTTCCTGAACATAGTTATTTCCTCATGTAAAAATGAAGTTGATAATAAAATCGGCTACCATAAAAATCAAGAGAACTCAAAGACACATATATGTGAAAGTGCTTAGTGAGGTACTGGGGTAGGCTGAATAATGATCTCCAAAGATAGCCACATCCTAATCTTCAGAACCTGTGAGTGGTGCCTCATACAGCAGAAGAGGCTTTATGGCTGTGATTAAATTACTGATCACTTTCACATGTATGTGTCATTGGGCTCTCACAACAACTTTTATGGTAGCTGATTTTATTATCAACTTCATTTTTACATGAAGAAATAACTATGTTCAGGAAACTAATAGAACTTGAACTGAATTATTCTGCCTCTTCATTCGCTGCTCTTTCTTATTAACACACAGCAAAAAGGCAACAAAAGGTAATTAGGCATACTGAGATGGGGAAATTGTCCTGGATTATGTGGGCAGGTCCTAAATAAAATGACAAGTGTCCCTATAAAAGGGAAGTAACAGGATATTTGACTCCAGAAAAGGAGAGGGTAATGTTATGAGGGAAGCGGAGACTGGAGCCATGTGCTTTGAAGATGAAGAAAGTGGTCACGAGAAGCTAAAAAAGGCAAGGAAATGGATTCTCCCTTAAGAGCCTTCAGAAAGAACAAGCCCAGCCAAAACCTTGACTTTATCTCAGTGAAACTGACTTTGGAATTCTGACTTCCAGGTCTGTCAGAAAATAAATTTATTTTGATTTGAGCAATTAAATTTGTGATAATTTGTTACAGTAGCAACAGGAACTAATGCTGGTACAAATGGCAGATTTTATTATTATATTAATACCACACTTGGTGAAACTGTGAATGCAGCCCATTCCTACTTAGTCCTTTTGCTGGATCCTTCCTAATTGGAGTTAAGACCTTTAGGAAGCACTGGGAGTGCTAATTTGGATGAATACAGTCAGCTGTGCTTGTTCCTCATTTGTCAAGTAGAACCAACGAGGGCAAAACCCCATCTTCTGTTGCATACATTCATGTGACTTGAAGATCATGCTTCATCCAAATCTATCCTGATGAATTCTTCCCAGTGGGATGGAATGCTTTTTCTTCTTCTTGTACACCTTTTGCTAAATTTAACCAATAAGGCAAATGATTTCTACTATGAAAATGATAAGACAATGATGACAGAAATAGAAGAAGACACAATAAATGGCAAGATATCTTGTGTTCATGGATTGGAAAAAATTAATATTGCTAAAATGTCCATACTACCTAGAGTGATCTACAGGTTTGATGTAATCTTCATCAAATTTCCAATGGCATTTTTCACAGAGATAGAAAAAGCAATCATAAAATTCATAGGGAACCACAAAAGACCCCAAAAAGCCAAAATAATCTTGAGCAAAAAGAACAAAGCTGAAAACATCATGCTACCTGATTTTAAAATATACTACAAAGTTACAGTAATCAAAGCATCATGGTACTGGCATAAAAAGCCAACATACAGACCAATGGAACAGAATAGAGAACTCAGAAACAAATCCACACATTATGGTTACTTAGTCTTTGTCAACAATGCCAAGATCACACAAATGGGAAAGAACATTTTCTTCAATAAATGGTGTTAGGGCTGCTCTGCCTATGGAGTAACCATAACTTATTCCATTACTTTCCTAATAAAATTGCTGTCTATAGAGCAATTTTGCTATAGAGTCTTTGCTCTATAGCAAAAAACTTTGCTCTATAGACTCACCCCAAATTATTTCTTGCATGAGGTCCATCTTACAAAAAATAAAATAAAATAAAAAATAAATAGTGTTAGGTAAACTGGATATCCAATGCAGAAGAATGAAATTTGACCGTTTTCTCACAACATACACAAAAATAAACTTGAAGTGGATGAAAGACTTAACTGTAAGACCTAAGACTATAAAATTGTCAAAAGAAAACATAGGAAAAAAGCTTTTGACATTGGTCTGGGCAATGATTTTATGGACATGACCCCAAAACTCAGGCAACAAAAGCAAAAACAGACAAATGAGATTGCCTCAAACTGAAAAGCTTCTGCACAGCAAAGGAAGAAACCAATAGGGTATAGAGATAATCTACAGAATGAAATAATAAATATATTTGCAAACCATACATCTGGTAAGGGGTTAATACTCAAAATATATAAGGAACTCAATCAATTCAATAGCAAGAAAAACAATAGTATTAAAAAATGGATAAAGGAGATGAATAAATATTTATTCAAAGAAGGCATAAAAATGACCAATAGATGATTATTAATGATCAGAAAAATTCAAATCAAAACTGCAATGAGATATCACCTTACACCTGTTAAGACTGTCATTATCAAAAAGACAAGAGATAACAAGTGTTGGTGAGGATGTAGAGAAAAGGAAACTCTTGCACACTGTTGGTGGGAATGTAAATTGGTATAGTCAGTATGGAAGACAGTAGGAAGGCTACTCAAAAAACCTAAGTGTCCATTGACAGATGAATGGATAAATAAAATGTGATACATTAGATAGATAGACAGAAACATACATGTAATGGAATATTATTTAACCTTAAATAAGAAGAAAATTCTGTCATTTATGACAACGTGGATGAAGCTAGAGGACATTATTCTAAGAGAAATAAGCCAAGCACAGAAAGACATACTGCATGATCTCACTTTTTTGTGGAATCTAAAAAAGTCAAACTCATAGATGAAAGCAGAGTAGAATAGTGGTTGCCAGGTCCTGTGGAGGGAGTGAAGGTGGAGGTGGGGAAAATGGTAATGCTGGTCAAAGGGTGCAAAACTCAATTAGGCAGGATAAAGAAGTTCTGGAGATCTCAGCAGCATGCCAATCACCAATCCAGCTTTCCTCTGGATAGACTGGCTCAGCGACTGTCATATGAAACTGGAGGCTCCAAAGGGAAGCTTCTTCAGAGTCAATCTTACTGGTTATTTCTTGATGGGCCAACCTGGTCCCCAGGGTCATCAGCAGGCATGCCCTCATGGAAAGCTGTGGAAGGGCAGCGCCAAGGGGTGTGGCCACAAGTCTTGATGCTAATGCTCCCTAAAAGAACCCAGCCAAATCCAACCTTAAAGGCATTACTGTTACAAATGGAGGGACAAACTGACATTTTGGGGCCCCTCATGAGAAGCAGCAAAACACACAATATCACCTATGTAGTAGTTTTGCCAGAAATGTTTCAAAGTAATGTAAACTTAAGGAGTAAATCAAATAAATCTAGAATGCAGGACACTCTGTGACAGCTCCTGGACTCTTCAAAAAAGCCAATATCATAAAAAGCAGAAAAGAAAAAAATGGAGGAGAATTTTCTAAGTTAAAAGAAATGAAAGAAGCATAACAACCAAATACAGCATGCTAACTTGGTTGGATCTTTGATTTAAAAAAAAATTTTATAAAATATATATAGGGGATGATTGGGGGAATTTAAATGTAGACAACATATTAGATAATATGGAATAATTGTCATTACCTTGGGTGAGTACTTCCACATACTTTAAATAAATAAATATAAATAAAACAGGGAGAGAAGTGTCACAAATATGGTAATATTGCACAGTCTTAGTAAAGGAAAAATGGGGACTCATTGTACTATTTTCAACTTTTCTACAGGTGTTCTATTTTTGAAATAAGTAATTGGGGGATTTAAATGTTTTTCAATTATTAGAAATATTCAGAGCACTGTAGTAATTTACTCTTCCATATTGAATGTACCTAGACATGAATTCCCTTGTCTACCAGTTACAATAAGATAATAATATAAACAATTAAAATAACCCTGAGAGTCCCCAAAATTATACAGCTGTCTAGTGTTCTGGTGTCCAAAATACATTAACACATTAGATATGACTTGGTCACTGAGCACTATAATCTTCATTACAGATGAAACCGGTTGCCTAGCAAATCAGTCCATTTCCCATCTCTTAACTTTGCATTGATGATGCCTGGTTTTCCCTTTTTTTTTTTTTTTGAGGTGGAGTCTTGCTCTGTTCCCCAGGTTGGGGTGCAGCAGTGCGATCTCGGCTCACTGCAACCTCAAACTCCCGGGTTCAAGCCATTCTTCTGCCTTAGCCTCCCACAGGCATCTGCCACTATGCCTGGCTAATTTTTGTATTTTTAGTGAAGATGGGGTTTCACCATATTGGCCAGGCTGGTCTCAAACTCCTGACCTCATGATCTACCTGCCTCGGCCTCCCAAAGGGCTGAGATTACAGACGTGAGCCACCGCGCACGGCCCTGTTGATGCCTGGTTTTCTTATACAATCAGCCATCCAGCACAGGAGCTTGGCCCTGGCACAGTATATGTCCCAACTCCCTTACTTTGCCCAGCTCCCCAGATGCCAGGGTTTCTTATTCACAGATATACAAAGGATTCTATCTGGTGGGGTAGCAGGGACTTCGGCTCTTTAACTGCTCAAATGAGACGCTGTCCCAATCGACTTCACAGTGGGTATGTTTTCCATCCGAAAAAAAAAAAAAAATGCAGTGAGCACTGCATTAATTGCCAAACTGTTGATCTTCGGGCACTTGAAAAGGCAGGAAAAGAGTAGAACTTTACAAAAAAGTAATAAGCACTTTTTAGAACCTTTTTCTTTTGGTTATTGGAGAAATTCAAGGGTTAAGTTACAGGACTATGAAATCCTACGGTGTACAGAACTCCTTTAAAGTCAGAGATAATTTAACCAGATTACTCTTAATATTTGCACAGCCTGGAGATACATATGTGAAAGTTGGTACAGAGGAATGTCTTATGTTTAGATGGCTGAATGGTGACTAGAGGCATTGCTTACTGACAGCAGCCTCGTGCAAGACACGTACAATAGGGGAATTGTTTTAACAAAGCACAACAAAAAGGCACTTGGTCCTCAAGCTTGCCATCAAAAGGCTTAAGTGAATTTGTGTGGAGAAAATCTGTGCTGTGGAAATACTACCTAAAACAAAACAAAACAAAACAAAAAACAGTATTTCACTAAGTTGCTAATTAGGTAATAATTACCCAAGGCAAGGTGTAGAATTCCTATCTCACTCTAGAAATGTTTAGGTCGGTCCAAGAGTCCAACAGCTCCACAGAACAGTAAATTGCGGACTCTGAGCCAAAATCTGAAACAACGATATCAAATATGGGTGATGTTAGAACAATGACATTAAGCACTGCACCACTTCCACAGGAACTTGTTGCCATAATAGGAATTTCCTAGTCAGCCTCCTCCCCGCAATGCCCCCTGCACCCCCATTAACATTAACAGACCCACTCACGCGGAGAAAGCCTCACTGGAGTATCAGAGGCTTGGGCGGGAGAGTATTCACCATTGCGCTTGGAAAAATCCTGCAGTTATACCTACAACAGTCACGGGAGGAGGCTGGGCAAATATTAACATATAATACTTATTGAGCGCTTCCTATGCACTAGGACCTCTGTGAAGAGATTTACATGCAGACCTCCTCTAACCGTTCCAGCAGCCCATGAGGTAGGCACTATGATTTTATTGATTTCTACAGTAAGGAGACTGAGGATTCAAAACGTCAAGCCACTTGTTTACATTCACACAAAGAACAAGTAGCAAAGCTAGAATTTGAGCCTACTTAATCTGACTCCAGAAACTGGGCTTTTAAACATTTATACTTATTCTTTCAAACAAGAGACTGAAGCACAGCAATTCTGTCATTGATAATAGCCCCTCTTATATAGCTCTTCATAATTTATACATTTTTAAAAATATTACTTCCTTCACCACTGCAGTGGTCTCTTGTCCACCATCCCTAAAAAGGGGAACCTCATTGGCAGAACTGCCCGAGCCAGTGAACCAGGTCTGGGCTGTCCAAGGCCAGTGTCTCTCTTTATCCCACCCTGCATTTGGTGCCAGATCTTTTTGCACAGTTTTTGCAAGTGTTCAGATTTCTCCTTAGTCTTGTTCATCAGGAATACAATAAATAACTCTGGGACAGGCTGTCTTCTCTTGAAGTTGCCTCATTTGCCATCTGTCTCAAACTTGACCCCACCCTGATACTCTTTGCTACACTGGTCATCTTCCTTCTTTTAATTGATCTTCTTGGTAATTTTAGTCCAGTTGGAGCATTTGGCTCTGTGTCTCAGGAATCTCTCTTCACTTCAGCATTTATCAACCCCATTCCCTAATTAGAGGAGCGTAGGCGGTAAAATATCCACAAAGCCTGTAGTGCAATACAAATTATCTACAGCTTTCACATGTTTATTTTACTAATTATCTGCCAAAAATGTGATTTCTTTTTCTGCCCAACAGAAGGTTTTTGACTCCCCTTTTGTAGACAAAATTGCTTGATAAGATTGATAATGTCAGCATAAACAGTGAGACTGGCCTTTTCCAAAATTGCATGACTTTAAAATAGCTGTGGCAGAAATCAACTAAGGGACTTAAGGGGAGAGCTCTCAGTGAAGTCACACACAGAGTGAAGAAAAGAGTGAGAGTTCATGACAGTGCTCAGAAGCCACAGATACACTTGGAAAGGGCATCAGAATTTACTATAGAATTAACGAGGATGGACAAGGTAGTAATTGAATTGTGTTTACAGACTACAGGTGGATAGCAATGAATGAATGGGTAATTAAACAAATGTAGGAACAAACATTAGGTAAGCATAAACTATGATGAGTGCTTTCACACATATAAATTCTCCCCATGCTCTGCTAGATAATAATTATTATTTCAGTTTTATAGATGAGGAAACTGAGGCTCTAAACAGTTGAGCCTTGCTAAGATAATCCAGCCAGAAGTTGGAGGCTTCTGAATACAGATTTCTCTTGCTTTGAGTTGCTTCAAGTATACCTAGGATTTTGTTTTTATTCAGGTATGGTGAGGCCAACAGATAAGATGGTTGCCACCGAAATGATAGTTTTTCATAGTGTCCAAGAGGAGTGAGCCCAGATACTGTGCAGGGCCACAGGGAAGTACCATGGTCAATTAGGAGGAAGAAGGAGGAAGGGGGCACAGTCTTTATTGTGTCTTTTGCAGGAAGAAATGGGTGAGGCAGATTAAGCAGCTGAGCAGGCCTAGGACAGCGTGGTTTGAATAATTCGGGAGGGCTCTGGGCTGTAGGGGTGGTCTCTGATTGTTTTGTACCTAGCCCTGTGTGATTTAGGGCAGGGGGACAGTATCCTGGACTATAAAAGTCCAATAACAGAAGACACATGGGAATCCAGGATAGGTTGGTTTACATATGAAAGCTGTGTTCACAGGTAAGTTTTTTGCTTTCCCTAGGAATTAACTAACTGTGAGAGGGGCAGTCAGTTTTTCAGTAGATCCACAAGGCCTCAAGATGTCAAAACATCAGGAAATATAGAAAATAAAAAACCATGATTAATACATGAGCAGAATTTATAGTTTCTGTCTTTGGGATTAGAAGTGATGAATTACTTAATTTCTGGAAGTTTAGGATGTCATCTTCCAAAATGCAGTAAAAGGCTAACCTGAAATGGCAGACAAATCTTTTCAAATACCTCCAATGCCCACTCTTGTTCTTTCTGTGTTTACAGTTCACCCCCAAGCAAAACCTTTATTCCTGAGTCTGGTCTTGCTGTCTTTTCCATTGCTAAGGAAATGTCTTCCGTGACTTAGAGGCAACCTCTTTGCATGTACTACAGCTGCCTATTAATGTGGTTGCTATAGAAACTACATGTCAACTGAACTCCCAATTTTTTTCTCAAACTTTAGAGGCTACAATTATTTAAGAGTATAAGCTATACTTATCTTTGCCTTCTATATTATTTGATGCATTGAGGTCCATAGGCAGAAGTCAGGAATGTTTCCTTGTTCTGTGTGGGGCTGAATGTCCAGGTAAGGCCTAAGGATTCCAGCTGCAAGGGTGTAGAGTAGGCAGAGGCCTAGAGTTTGGGAAACCTCTAGATATGCATTACAAGCACTTGGTCTCTAGTCCTATTGTTCCACCATTCTCTTTTGTGTTCATGCATTTCTCTTATTAAATAATCATCATGCTAACACTAATGAAAATATCTGATTTTTCTTGAGCATCTACTCTGTCTCTGGCATTGTGCTAATTACTCTATATTCATTTTCTGATCTAATCCTTGCAATAACCCTATGAGATAAGAACTGTTAGTTCAGCTTTTGAGATGAGGAAACCAGAGCATGGGAAAGGTAAATAAATTGCTAACACTAGTACAGCTGTAAGAAGTCTAGCCCCAGGTCTGTCTGATATTGACATTAATACTTCTCATCATTAGCTATGCTGTGTTTTCCATTTCAATGTACATTTTCCTGCAAGGACAAGGTACTCCTTGTTTGTATCTACCAAATCCATAGTATCACTGACATTGGCAGCTCAACAAATCCCAAACCAAGTGTACTCTTTATTGAGGGGATGGAATTCAGGCACAGAACCTTAGCTTCTAAGAGAACAGGAAGGAGGAAGGGTTGGACTGGGTGAAAGAGAAGTGAGAAGATAGCCTTGGAATATCCAAGCAGGGACAATCTGAGCTCCTCATGGAGACACCAAATAAGGATTTGGTTACTAAAAGGGAGAAGTAGTGTGGAGCTTGGTGATAGAGGAGCAAAAACAGAAAAGGTCAGCATTGAAAGTTGATATCAAGCCAGAGCATAGCCAACTACTAGACCAGAGGTTGCAGAGTCTGAGAGCTCCTCAGTCAGAGTGCCTTCAATTGGCCCTGCTAGAAGTCAGGAATGTTTCCAGGTTCTGTGTGGGGCTGAACCTCCAGGTAAGGCCTAAGGATTCCAGCTGCAAGACTGTAGGGTAGGCAGAGGCCTAGAGTTTGGGAAACCTATAGATATACATTACAGGCACTTCATCACTAGTCCTATTGTTCTACCATGAGGTCACCATTAATATCAGAGGACCAAAAGCAAGTTTCAGCCCTGTATGTTGAAGCAGAAGGGAAGCACTTGTTTATGTGATCTGAAGGGTGAATACTGAAAGATGATCCCCCTTATACACACATATTCCTGCTTTGCCTGAAGTCGCACCCACCATTATAGGTATTCCTTTACATTAAGACACTGTTTTTCGGAAGGTTAAAAGTAAAATGTTACACTTACTTAGGAGGAATAAGAGGTTAACCCATCAGCACCATTTCGATGATCTGTGAGCTGAGTGTAAGGATATGAGAGCTGAACATTTTGGTTAGACTACCTGGTACAAGCTGGGATCTGAGAACACAATTACACCATGGTGTGGGTAAATTTGAATAGGAAATGCCACCCTATAATGCAGCCAAGTGAGGCCCAGGAAGGCTGCCCTGAGTGAAGATCTAAGTAGCTGGGGATGCGGGGAGAAGGCAGGGGAAAGAAATGACTACTCGTTATGTATCTTTCATGTGCTAGTTATGTTATATATCTCATTTAACACAAAAATTGAAAGGAGATATAATTCCTGTTAGCTCTGAAGAAATTGAGGATCAGGGGGTTAAAATAATTGTCCAAGGTCCCTCAGCTGCTTGATGGTGGAGCTAAAATTAAAATCCACATTTCAGACTATAAAACCCATGTTCTTTTTCACTGTGGCACAGTGCAGGAAATGCCAAACATAAATATGTCTTTCCCAATTTTCCCCAGAGTCCTCCCCAGTGATGGCCAGAATCAATGTACATCTGCAAAGTGGGTCTTTTAACATGTGTCGTGTGCACACTCTGACTCTTCTGTCCTAGTGGAAAGAGGTTATTTGATAGTGCTCTACAGGGGCCAACACTCTGGGTCACTGTTTGGGAACGCTAAATGCTTTCCTTTATTTCCAAATTGCTTTTCTGTTTAAAAAGCAACATGAAAAGCTTTTGAAGTTTCAAAAATGACCGCAGGGAGACTTGTACATGCCATTTTGAACTGTGACTGTTGAGAAACAAACGTCTGTTTTTATTTTTAAATGTTCCTTCAGCTCGTGAAGACATTTAAGAAAAAAGAACAAGGCTTTTAAATCTTCCTACTTATCCCTGGGGTGATCTGTTCTCTGTAGAGCAAAAGCCAAATGGTCAAATAGTAAAGAGCGTTGTGTGGACTGGGTTCTGCAGCCTAACATGTGGTCTCAGAATTGGAAGGGACTTCTTAGGGTCTTCCATTGATTGGCATGAATCCACTGAGATGCCTGAATGAAATATGTTAGCCTCAGGACTAGCCCAGGTAGTCCACATCTATAGCCATTTATGGGGAACTTTTGATACAGTACACTGTCTCCACTATTCCACATCCCACTATAGAGGTTTTGGGAGGCAAATCTTATTAATTATGTCTAGACCTTCAGACAATATTCTATTCACTTTCCATCTGTTTTATGTGGAGCCACTGAAGGAAATGCAGCCCAGGACAAATTTTGGTAACAAATGAGTCTAGGAGACAGTCTGAAACGCAAGGCATGGTTTTAAGGTTGAAGATGACCAAGCACTATGTGGGGGTTAAATAGACTTCACAATCTGAACACTGACACCAAGTCAAGAAGAATTCTAAGTCAGGAAGGACTTCAGTTGAAGCTTTTAAGCCAGTTGCTCCCAAATATTTGATAAATCCAATGAGAGAGCTGTTTTTGCTTTGTTTCAGGGCTTGTGTGAAGTTTTTTTCAGTCACATTTGAGCCTGAGAGATGGAGGTGATAACATTTTCTTTGTTTAGCATTAGGGCAAAGAAGAACACATGCTTTCTTTCCAGCGTTAACTCAAGACAAATGAAACTTCAAACCTGAAATATTTTTTAAAAGGTACATTCTTTGATCACAAGATTGAAATCTAAAAGAAGAGATGACTACTTCAAAAAACTTGTGTAAATATTAAATTCAAAAATTCACTTTCATAACCACAAATGTATCAAGGGTTCAAACTTATGCTGTCTACCACTTTCATTTATGACTCATTGGGTGACCCTGAACATATTATTAGCACCTCTTTATATATCTATATATATAACTGCTTGTGTAACTGATAACCTTCAGACTGAGGGATTTGACTATTTCAATGAATACTGTCACTAGATCAAACTCCTCAAATGAAAAATGCCAATAAAATCAGAAAATTTGAAAACACATGACAAAAGACGCAAGATGGTCTGGATACTTTTTTCCCATCTCACTCTTCTCTTCCATTTAAGCCATTTAATTTATTTTCCTCTGCTTGCCTTTTGTAGGCTCAGGGATAGAGTCAGTCAGATAGAAACATGTTTGCTTAGTAGCAACAGAGGGGAGGAAGGAGAAGGAGAGAATTCTGAGAAAATGGACCCAGCTAAAAAATGTCTTGGACTTTCATGTAAGATGTTAATAAAAGCTGATGAAGAGTGTTCTGGAAGGACAGACGAAAGGACCAATATAGGCAGCAGTGAGCGTAACCCTAAGAACCGGGATGACAAGTAAGTCCCACGTCTACTGCCTACTCTGATCAGTTGCTATAGCACAGCTGTCCAGAATGCCAGCTTGAGAAGGCTTCTAAGGCTGCTCCATGCTCAGTGGGAAAGTGTGCTGTATTGGTTAATGATGTCTGACCTGGTCATGGCTGGGAGAAAGGGAAGAGAATAGCTCATCTTATTAAATATCTATTCTCAAACAACAATATGAGGTAGCTGCTAAGAACCTATTTCATAGAAAGTGAAACTGAGACTTAAAGATCTTAAAAAGATTTTCCAAGGAAACAACTGGAGAGTGCTAGAGCTGAGATTTGAACTTCAGTCTGTCTCTCTGCCATACATTCTGTACTATTCTACACGGCCTATCTAGTGACTGGCTGTGTGAACTCGGGGAAGAGACTAACCATCTCTAGGTCTTGGAATCGCTTTGCCCAAATAGAGATGACAGTCTCAGCAATGCCTACATCACAGGATTATAATAACGAGGATTTTGTTTAGTAACTGTATAGTAAAATGTTCACAGACATGTTACAACTGTGGATGATGGTACTGATATGGTACTAGCATATAATGTAAAAGATGGTCATCCTCCTACTCCTTGTTCCATGAAATACTCCTTCTCCCAAGAAATATTACTGTCGGCAGCTGATTAATTTTAGGACAACAAGGCCAAGCTACTACGAATCAATCAATTCTGAGCATTTGATTTTCTTCAAAGAATGCTGTAAAGTCACTTTTATAAAATTCCTCCTATTTAATGCTTCCCTGAGTTAAATCTGCAAGAGAACAATCTTTCTTCATTGGCAGCCCTCTAAAGTGCTCGAGTTCTCTGCTGTAACTAATGTTCCTCCAGAGGCCTTAATAGATTGCTGAAGTTCTGAACTTTAATATTGCAATAACATTGGTTTTGCCTTAATATGCTGTAAAAAAAGTTTTATAAAAATAAGCCACATTTTCTATGCATATTTTCACATCCACAGTATTTGCGTATATGTGGTTTTCGGTAAGCTTTTTTCCATCCTTGAAATCATAAAAATGCTCAAACTAATGAAAAAAAAAAAAAAAGAAACCAATTTCACTGGAGATCATTACTGGCATGATCCTGCTTCATACATTTGTCAAATATGTTTTTGGAAGTGCCTGTGGATGACATTGTGAAGGTTATTAACTCAAAAGAAATGGCTGTATGCAGGTCATGAGAATATTATCATGCTTCCCCTCTTTTTCTACTCCTATATTGTATCTTTATTGTTTCAAAACTATACCCAAGCTTGGAATAGTTTTATAAATAACAGTGAATTTCTAATTTTTCCACAATTTAAGCATGGCAATTTTTTGCTCAAATTTTATACTTAAAGTTGAAAATATAAATATAGCCCACACCTAAATGTCCATGCCATCCAAATGCCACTGATTCATACTCATTAGGGTGTCTATTATTAAAAATGGAAAATAACAAGTGTTGGCAAGAATATGGAGAAATTAGAACCTTTATGCATTGCTGGTATGAAGATAAAATGTTGCAGCTGCTGTGGAAAATAGTTTGATGGTTTCTCAAAAAGTTAAACAGAATTACCATGTAATCCAGCCATTCTACTCTTAGTTATATATCCAAAAGAATTGAAAACAAGGACTCAAACACATACTCATATATCAATCTTCATAGCAGCATTATTCATGATAGCTAAAAGGTGGAAACAATCCAAATGTCCATCAACAGATGAATAAACAAAATGTGTTATATGTGCAATGCAATATACAGCCTTAAAAAGGAGTAAAATTCTGATAATGCTACAACATGGGTGAATCTTCAAAAGATCATGCAAAGTGAAGTAAGCCAGACACAAAAGGACAAATAGCATATTATCCCATTTATATGAGATACTTAGAGTAGTCCAGCCCTGACAGACAGAGAGTAGAATGGTGCTTGCTGGCGGCTGGGGGCAGAAAGAGTGGGAATTATGTTTTAATAATTATAGCCCTTCTGTTTGGGATGATAAAAAATTCCTGGAAATGAGTAATGCCGACTACCACATGGCATTGTGAAAGTACTTCATGCCATTGAAATATATATTTTAAAATAGTTAAAGTGGTGAATTTTTATGTAATTTACTTTTATTTTTTAACTTTTAGGTTCAGAGGTACATGTGTAGGTTTGTTACACAGGTAAATTGCATGTCACAGGGGTTAGGTGAATTATTTCATCACCCAGGTAATCAGCATAGTACCTGATATTTTTCATCCTCACCTTCCTCCCACCTCCCACATAAAGTAGATCCCTGTGTCTGTTGTTCCCTTCTTTTTGTCCATGCGTACTCAGTATTTAGCTCCCACTTATAAGTGAGAACACGCTATGTTTGGTTTTCTGTTCCTGTCTCAGTTTGTTTAGGATAATGGCCTCCAGCTCCATTCATATCCCTGCAAAGGACATGTTTTTCATTGTTTTTTATGACTGCATAGTATTCCATGATGTATATACATCACGTTTTCTCGATAAAGTCTAATGTTGATGGGCATTTGAGTTGATTCCATGTCTTTGCTGTTGTGAATGTGTTGTGATGAACATACATGTGCATTTGTCTTTATGGTAGAATGATTTCTATTCCTTTGAGTATATACCCCAGTAATGAGATTGCTGAGTAGATTGGGAGTTCTGTTTTACATTCTTTGAGAAATCACCAAACTGCTTTCCACAATAGCTGAACTAATTTGCATTCCCACCAGCAGTGCATAAATGTTCCCTTTCCTCTACAACCTCACCAGCACTTGTTATTTTTTAACTTTTTAGTAATAGCCATTTCTGACTGGTGTGAAATGGTATCTCAGCATGGTTTTGATTTGCATTTCTCTAATGATTAGTGATGTTGAGCTTTTTTTCATATGCTTGTTGACTCATGTATGTCTTCTTTTGAAAAGTATCTGTTCATTTCCTTTGCCCACTTTTTAATGGTGTTATTTGTTTTTTGCTTGTAAATTTGAGTTCCTTATAGATTTTGGATATTAGACCTTTGTTGGATGCATAGTTTGCAAATATTTTCTCCCATTCTGTAGGTTATCTGTTCACTCTTGATAGTTTATTTTGCTATGCAGAAGCTCTTTAATGTAATTAAGTCCCATTTGTCAATTTTTGGTTTTGTGGCAATTGCTTTTGGCATCATTGTGAAATCTCTGCCAGGTCCTACATCCAGAATGGTATTTCTTAGGTTGTCTTCTAAGGTTTTTATAGTTTTGGGTTTTACATTTAAGTCTTTAATCCATCTTGAGTTGATTTTTGTACATAGTGTAAGGAAGAGGTCCAGTTTCAATCTTCTGCAGATGGCTAGCCAGTTATCCCAGCACTATTTATTGAATAGGGAGTCCTTTTCCTACTGTTTGTTCTTGTCAATTTTGTTGAAGGTCAAATTTTATGTTATGTATATTTTACTACAATAAAAATAATGAAGACTAATGACTTGTGAAGGTAGACTGTGTACCATGTACTTGATAGATAAAACTTACAAATATCATCAACTTATTTTTAATAACACTAACATTTACAAACAAAATAAACATTTTATTTAAAAAATTAAATGCCAGAAATTACACAATCGCTTTTTGGTGTTTCTATCCCCAAATACTTATCAAGTATTAATTTTGTAGCAAACACACTGGCACTAGCAGTACAAAAGTGACTAAGCCACAGTGCCTAACTTCTACGGTCTGAATGTGTCACTCATACCTAAAATTCATGTAACCAATGTGATGATATTAGGAGATGGGCTCTTTGGGAAGTGATCAGATTATGAGATGGGATCCTCGAGATTGTGATTAGTTTCCTTATAAACATGGCCCTGGAGAACTGCCTTTACCTTTCCACCATGTGAGGACACAGCAAGAAGTCAGCAGTCTGCAACCTGAAAGAAGGCCCTCACCAGAATCCAACTGTGCTGGCACCTTAATATTGGCCTTTCCAGCCTCTACAACTATGAAAAATGCATTTCTATTGTTTATAAGCCACTCAACCTATGGTGTTTTATTATAGAATCCCAAGTAGGCCAAGATACTAACATGGAGGTAACAGCAAGGAATGCAATAGTAGGGAACACCGACGTACAAATCCAGCATCCTAATACATCATAAGTATGTTGATAGAAGCACTTAAGAAGCATATGATACGCCAAAGTAATAATTTTGTGCAGGGGTTAGTCTGAGAAGGCTTCCCAGAAGGAGTGACATTCTTTCTGAGTTTTTAAGGATGAATGAAAGCTTGCCAAGGGAAGAAGAAACCTGGAGAAGAACAATGCCCTGGCAGGGAAGGTTCATCAGTGAGGACACCAGCAGTCTTGGTGCAGAAGGCACCAAGCTGTGACAGGTGAGCCTAAAGTCATAAGCCGGCGCCACATCACAGAGGCACTTGAATAGCTTATTAAAAAATAACGGGCCGGGCGTGGTGGTGCATGCCTGCAATCCCATTACTTTGAGAGGCCAAGGCAGGTGGATCACCTGAGGTCAGGAATTTGAGACCAGCTTGGTCAACATGGTGAAATCCCATCTCTACTAAAAATATAAAAATTAGCTGGATATGGTGGCAGGTGCCTATAATCTTAGCTACTCTGGAGGCTGAGGCAGGAGAATCACTTGAACTCAGGAGCAGGCGGTTGTAGTGAGCCGAGATCGCGCCACTGCACTCCAGCCTGGGCAACAAGAGTGAAGCTCTGTCAAAAAAAAAAAAAAAATGTATATATATATATATATGTATATATATAATAACGGCCTTATCCTACACTGTGTACATCTTTTGAAAATTTTAAGAAAGAAGAGTGCATTCATGTTTTAGAAACACTACTCTGGTCTTGGGAGAGATGAGGGTAGATTGGATAGAGTAAAATAGGAGACAGGGAGAGTAATTAGATGATATCGTAAAAGTAGAATTCATTATTCCAATAAATATTTACTGAATGTCTATTACATGTCAGGCGCTATTTCTAGGCTCTGGAAATACAGCATTAAACAAAACAGATAGAAAGTCCCTTTTCTTATTGAGCTGATGAAGAGAGAGAGAAAACAAGGTAAACAAATCTAATGAGGCTACGAGAACTTTCTCTCACTTAAAGCCTTCATGTAACTAGAAATACAAGAATGTAAGAATGTACCAGCTCAAAAAAAGACTGCAAAAAAACACTGATGCTAGTTTTCTTCTCTTCATAATAGGAAGATTATTTCAAAGACAGGGTCCTAACTGCTCTTCTTAAATTACTACTACCTAATTCTATGTGAATGCAATCTGCATTGGGAAGGATTTGAGATAATAATAGGAAAGACTTTCTTAATAATATAAATCATCTCCAGTGAAATGAATCCCTTCGGGTATCTGTGGTTTTAGCCTTCCTGGGTATCTTTATAAAAATTAAGCTTGTTTCATGTCTTTGGTTTGGGCACTTCAGGTCTGGTTCACTCAAAGGCTAAAAAAAAAATGTCCTTTATAGCAGTGGTGGTTCACAGGTTCTCCCGGTTAGGAATCTGTGATGGAGGGTCTGGCCTGGACCTTTCATTTACCTGTTTTCTCTGCTTATGTAGACCATCCAGCTGATCTGTCTACACAGTTCCAGAAAAATGAAAAAGATCCTGGTCTGCAGCCCCAAATTGTCTATGCTCTAAGTTTTTAATATTTTTATGGGCTTCTCTTATTATATGAGTAGACTCACACTCAGTAAATCCTGTGGTTCCCCTGAACTCAGTTGATATCATATCCACAGCCTCCTTGTTATTATTATTATTATTATTATTATTATTATTACAGATTTATTTGTAGGCTCTCACAGATCTGGGACCTTGCCCTGTTGGCTTTAATTCTTATCCATGCCCACTCTGCAAAATCATTACCCATCTCCTTGGCATTGAGATTTCTCACAAATATGTGAAACAGGATTTGTGTATTAAAATGTACATGTTTGATGTGCTCTTGCGATTGCAGATAACTATTAAGAAGGTGTGGAGAGAGGGAGGCTTGAATAGGGACTGCAAATTCTCCTTCTTGATCCTTCCATTCCTCTGGCTTTTAACATTTCCTGTTCTCCATTTTGTGCTTAACTTGGATGAAACTTATTGAAGAAACACAGTTCTCAATGGGAGACGGGAAAGTGGTGTTAGAGTAGAGCTGGCCCATGGGGAGCTGCCTACTCTGCGCACCTCTGTCTCTCTCTCTCCCCTGGAAGCCCAGTGCTTCCTGTTGCCACAGTGACCAGCGATGTGGCACTGAGGTGGCCTGCATGGCTTGCCCCTCCCAGGAGCTCTGCCCACCTAGGGTCTTTCTCTCAGCCCTCTCCTAATAAACCTTGTGGACATTGTGTCCCTTTTCTCAGAACCTTCCTTTTATCCAGAAAATTAGTTCCAGCTAAGTCTTTTTTAAATTTCTGCCAATGCATTATTGAATTACCCCTCCTAGATGAGTTTGAATTTTATGAATCATTAGCATCATAAGACAAAGCAATATTATAAATTTTTAAAAATTACAGTTAAATTTAATAATTATTACAGAAGACCAAAGAGAGATTTTTTTTTCTTTCTTTCTTTTTTTTTTTGCCAGCATGGTCTTTTTGCCTGACACTGCCAAATCCTAGAAGCCCCTTTCTCTGCCTCTGGAAAAGGCCATCACAAGCCAGGACCCAGAAAAATTGCGTACAGAGATCGCACTAACAACATTTGTACTGTTCCATTTGGTTTTCCTGCTTAGATGCGAAAGGAAGACTTCTGGATTCACAAAGCTCATTTATTCAGAGGAGCTCCAAAATTAGTGGAAAAGACACTTACAGAGAAGTCAGGAAGATCATGGGTCGATGGCGTAAAATACAAGTAATAAGAGAATCACCATGCAGGGTCTTTACCAAAAGGTCAAAGACCATGATGTCCCAGGCATCCCAGCCAGGTGTGCTTGAGAGGACACAAGCTTTAGTCTTAGACAGATCCAGTTTGATTTCCTGCTCTTTTCATTATTGGATGGGTGGCCCTGGGCAAATTCCTTAATCTTGGGTCTCTCCTTTTTAAAAGGGACATAATACCCACTTTTCACGTAGTTCAAGGATTACAAGTAATGTTTATGAAGTACTTAGCCCAGAGCCTAGAATATAAGAATGACTGAGTAAATGATAACTATTATGATTATAAGTATTGAACATTTTACCAGAGACAAAATAGGCTGTAAATAGATTTATATTACTTGGATTTAACTGAAACCATAAACTTCTGTGAAAAGCAACACTGCACCTGTGCTTACTACATTCCACAAATATTTTTGCAGTTAGAAAGTGCAGACCATGAGCATCTAAAAGTGGATAAATTGCAACCAGATCAAATTAAATAGAGTGGAGACAAAACTGTTCATGGCTGTTCTAAAGTGTACCACTTCTCCAGTCTCCATTTTAGTCGTAGGTTGGTGTCACTATCTTGCCCCTTTTTTCCCCAAGAAGGAAAACCTGATTCAGGTGGCTTCTCTTTCCATCTCTCCTTCAATCTAAGCATTACAGGGTTCTGACGCTTTTCCCTCTATCTGTCTCCTGCCCTTGGTAGTCACACAAGTCTCATATTCAATTTCTTACCCATTACTGCCAACACAGAACTATGAGCCCTCACTTAAACCATCATTTTTCTACAGGGAATCTTAAATGCTAATGTTGATCCTGGTGCTTTTACCCTTTGTCCCCATTTCACCCCCCCCCCCTTTTTTTTTTTCTTTTTTGAGGCAGAGTCTTGCTCTGTCGCCCAGGCTGGAGTGCAGTAGCACGATCTTGGCTCACCACAACCTCCACCTCCTAAGTTCAAGCGATTCTTCTGCCTCAGCCTCCCAGGTAGCTGGGACTACAGGCGCCCACCACCACACCCCACTAATTTTTATTAGAGACGGGGTTTCACCATATTGGCCAGGCTGGTCTCAAACTCCTGATCTCATGATCTGCCCACCTCGACCTCCCAAAGTGCTGTGATTTCAGGCATGAGCCACTGTGTCCTGCCCACCTCACCCTTTTTAACAATAAGAAAGCACTGTGTGTGTGTCAGGTAGAGAAACTACCAAGATTATACAACCCTGTCTCTGCTTTAGAGTAACTTGAAATTCAGTGGGAAATAGAATTAAAGTTTTTGAATAGTGAAACAATAAACACAACATATGTTGGGTACTTCAAAATCATCTCTACCCTCTTGGAAATGCTGCCACGAATTTCAGCATTCTCTGATTCGGGCTCTGAGCAACAATGACCAGGACAGACCTCTCTTTCCTCTCTGCCAACCTTCCCTCTTGCCTTCCCCTAGAAAGCTGCCATGGAGCCTTCATTGAACCCTTGCCATGGTACAGCCACTGAGCTAAGAGCATTGCATGCATGCATGAGCTCACATAATCTTCACAACACCATATGGAGATATCACTAGCTCCATTTCACAGAAGGAGCAATCAAGGTTTACAGAGAATAGAGAACCCGGCCAAAGTCTCCAGCCAGTGTGTGGTAGAAGAAGGTTTGAACTTAAATACTTTCTGCCTCCAAAGTCCTTGCTGTTAACTGAGTTGTGCTGCCTCCCAGATGGTCACAGTCATTGCTCCTTTCATCTGAATTTCCTCTTCTCTGTACATGCTTTTTCTCGCATGGATAAGCATCAGAAACGTTTCCTGTTCTTGGATTTTAAGCCTTCTGGTTTTCTTTAGAGCACTCAGAAAATCCTATCTTTTGCTAGAAATTGTCCTGAAAGGAGCTCAGTGAAAAACTCCTCATCTGCATCCCAGGCAAACTCAATCCTTCCACTCCTCAGCTGTCACTCAGGCATTAAATACTTACAGGATTCTCATTCCTGCAAACCATTCCCATCAATGGTAGAACTGAACTTAACTCATTGACTGGAAATATATGGATCTCGGTTCCCTTTTCTTTTTTGTTTCTTTAGTCCAGTCCCTTGGTTTATTCGTCTAATCCCTATGCTGGTATAACACTGATTTAGTTGTTATTGCTCTATGATAAATCTTAATAACCAAAGGGCAAGACACTCTTTCTTCTTACTCATTGTCAGAAGTGTGTAGGCTATCCTTCCATATTTGTTAAACTCTTAATTTCATGAGAAACCATTTTGTAATTTTATTGAAATTGCATGAAATCTACAGACGAATTTAGGAAGAAGTGACATCTCTATGATATTGAGTCTTTCAAACCTTAGTATGGCACATCTCTTCCATAATACAAGTTTTTCTTTCATCCTTAAAGTTGTATAGTTTTCTACATAACAATCTTACAAAAATGTTTAACACGTTTATTTATTGGTGCCTTTCACTTTTTCTTACAATTATGATTATTTCTTCTTTTCTATTGTATTTTCCATCTGGTTATTTTAAGATCACCAGAAAGCTATTTTGTTTTTCCATGTCAATCTTTGTATCCTACTAACATTACAAGGCCTCTTATTAGTTGTAATAATTTGTTCATTCACTCTGATTTTTGTGTGCATATATTATCTGCAAATTTGACAGTTTTCAATTCTTTTAAATCTTTATACCTCATTTTTTATTGTTTTATTGACTTTACTAGGACCTCCAGCACAATATTCAGCAATAAGAATGACAGCAAACATCCTTATCCTGTTCTACTTGAAAAGAAATGTTCCCCATTTTGCTATTATGTATGATGTTAACCATAGATTTATGGTTTAGCTGAAGGATACTCCCTCCTTTTCGTTAAGTTGCTTAAAATTTTTAATCATAAATATACACTGAATTTTATTAAAGACTTGATTTTTTCTAATAATATTTTAATGTGGTCATTAGAATTTTAATATTTAAAATATTGTTCCATTCCTAAGATATACCCTACTTGGTCACAGTGAAATGTCTTTTAAAAAGTTTTATTTTTCTATTACGTAGAATTTTGATTTGCTTATGTATTTTTTTCTTACTTTACCACTTATGTTAATAAAAGAATGAGCTTTCTCTGTTTTTCTGTCCTCCAGAAAAAATAACTAAAGAGAATGATAACTTCTTCCTTGAAGTTTTGGCAAAAGAAGTTGTCCTTAAAACAATCTGGGTGTGGTTCTTCTTGGATTGGATGTGGAGATTTTCTTATTAACTCCATGTATTTAATAATTATTGATCTAGTGAAGTTCTCTATTAATATTAAGTAAATTTTATAATATATATGTTTTTCTACAAAGCTATCTATTTGACGTACTTTCAAGCTTATTATTATATTATAAACTATTCATTTACCATTTTAACCTTTTTTATACTACCTATCTTTATACATATTAATTTTTGTTTCTAACATATTGTTTGTTTGATTCTCTTTATTTCATGCAGTTTGCCAGAGGTTTATTTATTTTATTATCATTTTCATATCTTTAATCAGTTTTTGTTTGCTGGGTTTTTTTAATTGACCTATAAAAAACTACACATATTTAAAGTATACAATTTCATAAATTTAATCATATGCATACATTCAAAAAAGCATTACCATCATCAAATTACCTGCAAACATTACTAGGAAATAAATAGAGGTTAATAGATATTTGTATTACTTTTGCTATTTTTCCTTCCACTCCTCCTTACCTCCTATCTACTCTCAAACAACCACTGATCTGCTTTCTGTTAGGATGCATCAGTTTGCGTTTCTTAGAATTTTATATAAGTTGGCTCATTTAGCAAATAATCATTTTTGTGTCATTTTTTTCACTCACACAAAATTATTTTGAGTTTTATCCATGCTATAATGTTCATCAATAGTTCATTCCATTTTTTGCTGAAGAGTATTCCATTGTATGGATATATCATTCTTCGTTTGTTCATTCACAGTTGATTGACATATGGGTTTTTTTTTTTTTGGTTTGGGCTGGTACAAGTAAGGTTGCTATGAACATTCATGTACAAGTCTTTGTATGGACATATGCTTTCCTTTCTTTTGGGTAAATACTTAGAAGTGAAGTAGCTGGATCATATGGTAGGTATATGTTTAAGTTTTTAGAATACTGCCAAAATGAATTGCAAATTGGTTGTATAATTTTACATTACCACTTGCACCATATGAGAGTTCCATTTCCTCCACATCCCCACCAACACACAATATGGTCAGTCTTTGGAATTTTAACCATTCTAATTGATATGTAATTGTATCTCATTGTGGTTTTCATTTATATTTTCCTAATTATTAACAATGTTGAACATTGCTTCATGTGCATATTTGTCCTCTGCATATTTTCTTTAGTAAAGTATATTTTTAAATATTTTGCCCACTGTTTAATGGGGTTGTTTTCTTATTTTTGAGATTTAAAATTAAAAAAATATATATTCTAGATATGTCTACTATAAATATTTACAAATACCTTTCCCCAGACTATGTCTTGTCTTTTCAATCGCTTAACAATGTATTTTGAAGAGTAGACATTTTTAACTTGGATGAAAGCCAATCTAACAATTTGTTCTTTTATGGATTGCTATGTTTATGCTGTATATAAAAGATATTTACTTAACCTAAGGTCACAAAAGTTTTCTCCTAATGTATCTGTATTAGTCTGTTTTCACACTATTATAAAGAAATACCTGAGACAGGGTAATTTATAAAGGAAAGAGGTTTAATTGACTCACAGTTCCACATGGCTGGGGAGGCCTCAGGAAACTCAGAATCATAGCAGAAGGCAAAGAGAAAACGAGGAACTTCTCATGGCCGCAGGAGACAGAAGCAAGCAGAGGAAATGCCAGATGCTTATAAAAACATCAGATCTCATGAGAACTCACTCACTATCACGAGAATAGCATGAGGGAAACAGCCCCCATGATCCAATCACCTCCCTCCCTTGACACGTGGGGATTACAATTTCGGATGAGATTTGGATTGGAACACAGAGCCAATCCATATCAGTAGTCTACAAATATTATGGAAGTCTTACAATTAGGTCTATGATTTATTTTGAGTTAATTTTTGTATAATGTGTGAGATATGGATAAAAATTTAATTTTTTATAGGAATATACAATTGTTTCAATGCCATTTATTTTAAAGACTAACCTTTCCCCAACTGAATTGTCTTTGTACCTTTGTATAATACCAGTTTTTCATATATGTGTGGGTTTATTACTGGGATCTACATTTAATTCTACTAATCTATTTATCTATCATTATGCCAACACCATATTGTCTTGATTGGTGTCGTTTTATAATAAGTCTTAAAATCAGGTAACTTTAGCCCTTCAATCTTGTCCTTTATCAAGGTTGTTTGGCTATTGTAGGTCCTCTGTATTTCCTCGTGTATTTTAGAATTAGTTTGTCAATTCTACCCATACCCAACCCATACCCTTAAAAATGCCTACTAGGATTTTAATTGGAATTGCACTGGATGCATAGATGAACTCGGGTAAAACTAATATCTTCACAATATTGAGTCTTCTGACACAGGAACACAAAATAGCTTTAAATTAGGTCATTGTATTAGTCTGTTCTCATGATGCTAATAAAGACATACCTGAGATTGGGTAATTTACAAAGAAAAGAGGTTTAATTGACTCACAGTTCCACATGGCTATGGAGATCTCACAATCGTGGCAGAAGGTGGATGAGGAGCAAAGCCATGTCTTACATGGCAGCTGGCAAGGGAGTGTGTACAGGGGAACTCCCCTTTATAAAACCACCAGATCTCGTGTATCACAAGAACAGCGCAGGAAAGACCCCTCCCATCCCTTCTATTACTCCATTACCTCCCACCAGATCTCTCTCAAGACACATGGGAATTATGGGAGCTACAATTCAAGATGATATTTGGGTGGGGACACAGCCAAACCATATCAGTCTTATTTAATGGTGGCAGGAGAAGAACCATCCAAGAATCTAAATTCAAAGGGATCTGAATTTTAAACTATTGTGATTAACTAAGGCATTCAAATATAAACCCTATTGGGTAAAATGCTACATGAAATATTGAAGTTTACTTTAGATTTCTCTACTTTTGATTTAGTGGAGTTTCTAAGGAAGGTTCTTAGTAGGATGCATATGTGTGAGATATTTGAAAAGAAGAAGCCAGTATGGATATTGGAATCATCGCATCTGTCCATTAAATGTCACTCAAACAAATATCAGGAAGAGAAGAGGTCAATGGAAGCAACCATTGTACCTCAGAAGCTTCCAACTTCCTGTTCTTTGCATTATAGTACTTCCAGGAACTGTAATGAGAAATGCCACTTCTAGAGATATTGAGTAACTTTGCTCTGGGCATCTTTAAAAAAAAGTATATAAACATGTGTGTACACACACCACCTGCCATATCTGGGTTTTCATGGGGGCACTTATGAAAGTGACTTCATATCAGAATGAAGATTTGGGATTCATAATAATATTGTTATTGTGATTATTCAAAATACCTTTATCAGAGTGCACTCAGAAGGAACCTGACCTAATGTTCTAAGAGGCTCCTATGGTTTAATATGTGGCTCAAAGAAATTTTCATCACCTTTGAATGTAGGACTAGGTGAGTTTTGAACAGGTCTCGGTGGTGCTGGCTCTGGTTAGAACATACCACAACTGAGACACCTGGCTGAGGCCCAGGCTGAAGGAGAAGGCATATGATTGACCCAGACAGGACAAATGGTATGAAGTGTGCTCAAACCAAATGATCCCTGATCAGAGGGAAGTTGGCAATGACTCGAGAACTATCACAAGAGTCCTCAGTCAATCTGGGCCAAGATCATCAAGTTATAGGACATTTAAATTATGAGGGTCTTTAGAGATTCATTTATTCCAACCCTTTCATTTCATTGCTGAAGATACTGAGGCCTGAAGTAAAGAGACTTATCCAAGCTCTCCCAGCTGATTATCAATGGAGTCAAGCCAAGAACTCAGCAATTCTGACCTCTGGTCAAATGCTCTTCCTACAACACAATATTCTTTCCTATAATTATTTGATATCTACCACCACCTGCCTTGTCAAATATTAAAGTAAATGAGGAAAAAGTATGGGTTGACCTAAATTGTCTGAATAATAGTAACTGCCACCCAGGCATAGCCACATATGGAAGCTGACCATCTACAGAGTAATATATTCAAACACTCTCGAATCATAAATCCCTGTGGAAATGAAGAGCAAGCAAACAATTTCCCCTTAGGGAACCCAGTATGCCTCACCATTTCTTCCAGATGTTCTCCAACTCTCTTTACCTACTATCACTGCGATGCTCAGCTCATCATGCCTTGAACAGGCACATTCTCTATTTGAGAAAGAAAATCCATGTATGGGTTAGAGATCTCTGGGTCAGTTTCTTAGGTCCACACTAGAAAACAACCAATAGTCAGCTCCATAAACACAGAAGCATCTGTCTGAATTATTGAATCTGACAAACTTGTGCTCAGGGACTTTCTTTCTCTCTTTCTTTCTTTCTTTCTTTCTTTCTTTCTTTCTTTCTTTCTTTCTTTCTTTTCTTTCTTTCTTTCTTTCTTTCTTTCTTTCTTTCCTTTCTTTCTTTCTTTCTTTCCTTTCTTTCTTTCTTTTTCTTTCTTTCTTTCTTTTTCTTTCTTTCATTCTTCTTTCTTTTTTTTGTTATATGACTGCTATAGTGTGATTGTTTATGCACTCCCCGCCCCCAAATTCATATGTTGAAGTCTTCCTTCCCAAGGTGATGGTATTAGGAGGTGGGGGCTTTGAGAGGTGATTAGGTCATTGGGGCAGAGCCCTCATGAATGGGCTTAGAGTCCTTATATAAGAGGCCCTAGAGAAACCCTCCCCACCCCCGCCACCCATTTTACCATGTGAGGACACAGTGAGAAGACACCGTCTATGAACCAGAAAGTGTGCCCTCACCAGACATGAAATCTGCTGGCATCTTGATCTTGAATTGTCCAGCCTTCAGAAGTATAAGAAATAAATTTCTGTTGTTTATAAGCTACTCACCTCATGATATCTTGTTATAGCATCTGGAAAATAGACTAAGACAGTGACCTAGAGCAAGTTACCATTCTGAGTCTCAATTTCCTTGCACACAGAAAGGAAATAATAACATCTTCCTCACAGGCCTCTTTAAATGAACTAGTAAGTTATCTAATCCATGCAAATGTCATTTTTTTCCTCTGTCTTCTACTCCCTCATCCAAGGTAGGGTTTAAAATTTTTTTCAATGATTATTACTATGGTAATAAGAACGACAGTTTTTAAGTACTCTTCACTCTGGCCAGTCAGCAAAGAACTTGCTTTTAACAGAACTGTTTTCTAACTTCAGCTCAGCATTTACCAGCTGACAACTTTGATTATCAGCACCAGAAGTTTCATCCACTTAAGAACATGAAACAAATCTGAGATGTGTTAACAAGGCAGAAGACACGTGTTGTGCACTCTTTAAGTGTTTACCGTCTGAAGACCACCAGGATGAATAAAGCATATCTCTGTGGGTGTCTTTATGGTTCTGGGATTCTTTGGTCATCACCATTAGCTATCGAAGGTGCACTGCCTATTGAAAAAGGAAAGTTACTTGCTTCAGCCCTGCTCTCTGCCTGGTCACAGTATGTTAGTCTGGGTCCTCTGAGAAGCAGGTATCAAGACAGGGTTAAATATGCATGGATTTTATTAAGGCAAACCCCTGTGAGGGAACATGGGAAGGGAGCCAGGAGAAGCTATGAGACTTATCAGATCCTCCTGTAGGTCTGACCCTTGTGAAGGACAGAAGGAAGAAGGCAAGTTGGGTGGGAGAATCTTAAATGGCAGAGCAGGGTCAAGGAAGTTCAGTAACACAGCTAGGGAATTATTCAACTGAAGCTGTCCACCAGAGGAGTCTTCCCCCATGGAATGAGCCCTCCTCGGGATCCCTGCTGGGTTCAGTCATTGGTTGGCAGCAGCCTGTGGCAAGTATGGCTTCAGCACCAATTCCAGTATGGATTTCAGGGCTCAGCAGCTGAGACCTTCAGTCAGTTATGCTCCTGCAGTGAGAGATCTGAGAGGCACATCCTCATGGCTACCTCAAACACTATAACTAGCAGCAACATTGCTAAATACATAAAGTACACATAGGTAACAAACTAAAATGTCAATTGACACAAGTAAGATGGCAGTTCATCATTTTGCCATCTCAGGTTCTCTCATTCGTAAACTAAAAAACAGTAATAGCAGAACAATAATCTAAAAGTTTGCTTTCATCCTGGACTGCTAGGAATACCATCATAATATTCACAACCACTGATGAGCACTTCTCACTTCATATACAATGTCTTGCTTAATCTTTATATAAATCCTATTGAGGAAATATTATCTGCAGTTTACAGATGGAGAAACTGAGCCTTAGCCAGGTTATGTAACTTTTTCAAGGTTATAGGACTAGTAATTGGTGAAACTGAAATTGAAAAAATAGACTGATTCCAAAGCACATACTCAAAGCCACTCCACCCTATTCTCCCTTTCTTTGTGGAAGTTTGAAACCCCAGAAAAAAAAAGTAACAATCTAAGTGGCCATTTAAACCTAAGTGAGGTTAACTTGATCCTAGCTGAGACACAGTCAGCATTAATTGTTATATTAATTCACCAACTCAGCTCTCATGTATCTATTTTCTCCACTGTAGGTGAGAAATTATGAGTACTTATCCTCATTTTTTTCTAAAATATACAAAACACAATAACAATCTATTTTCTAAGCACTCACAATGCTGGAAATTTTTCTAAAGCTTTAGGAAACTGATGGAGCCCTACAGTTGTTTATCAAAACCATGTCTCCAAATTACACAGCAGAAAAAGGTTGTCTGATAGATTAGAAATCGTACCTTTGTCCTCTGTGGCTAAACCCCAAAGTTTTCCGAAGTCTCTCTATCTTGGCTTCCATGTTCAGTCAGTCAGTCAACCTATGAATAACACTTACTGAAACTCCACTGGGTGTTGGAGATAGGGCACAAAGAAAATAGAGGCTTCAGCTCCCATCCCTGAGAACATTACGATCAATTTCAGGAAGTGGAAGATACACTCATGATGGAAATGTAAGATCACTTTAAGCAATGTGCAAACATATTCAAATGCATGTGGGTCAACGTGACCACAAAAAGAGAAATGTCATGTAACTTTTTACTATGGAACAACACAGTTGACTGCAGGAGACTGCTGTGGGCATTCAGTCTGCACCAGGAGTTCTAGCCTCTGTTTTGCTCTGACACTGTGAATTTGAGCTTGCCACCGAATATTTCTAGAATTCTACTTCTTCTCCATAAAATGAAGCAATTGGTCAAGACGAGTGATTTCCAAACTCTGCAAAGCTGAGAACCGCTATTTTTTCTCCTCCCAAATGAACCATAAAATAAGTTTGAATTAAGGCACCCTCTATATCCCCTCAGAAGTCCCTTGGGCTGTGCATGAAGTTGTGGAGTTCTCAAGGACACATTTGAAAACGTCTAGTCTAAACACTCTCTAAGATACCTTCTTGCGTTAATGTGTGGTAATTTGGTGAATCCCAGAGCATGGGCAGCTTAATGTAGGAAACAGATTTTAGTTCTGTTGAGATTTGAATTCAACTCAATTTATAAATCAATAGTACTATAGTAGAAGTAGAGACATTATATCTTTCTACTGTAGAAGATGTGAGATCAATAACCCATTAGACAAGCAATATGGGTCATTCTTAACCCAGATTTATAATATTCATAAACATTTACTGAGCATCTTCTACATGCCAAGTATTATGCATACTGGGTGCTGGGATTTAAATCCCTAGAGGAGTACTCAATCTAATAGGTTTTAGACCAGAAAATGTTCTTTATTTTGAGAAGCCCTAAAGAAGGCAGAGTGTTCTCAATGAGAGCTTTTAAGCCATGGGTTATTTATTTTATCTAAATGGAACTACTCTGGATGGATTGAACATGTACCACACAGCCTAAGGAAGGTTCGTTCAATCTGTCCCAGCATGGAGAGACTGGTGGAGTCCTGCCTCCAAGCCTGGGACACATTGAGGTTATGTGTACTTCATCAATTAGAGAAAGAAGGCAGATGGAAAATGCTCTATATGAACAAGCTTCACTGGTTATTTTATCCTGAAACATGGCTCGACAAGAAAAACACTCTGTCGCTACCACCCTAACCACTCCCAAATCCACTCGTTACTCCTGCATGTTATTCTATGGGAAGATAAAAAATGGGCCACAATGTAGCCATCGACTGGAGGACCAGGAGTTCAGACATGTTTTATAAGCGTTCTTGCCTGTAGAACCCAAAACCTCTTGTTTGTTCATGGTTAAATTAAATCTTGCTCTGTCTCAGGACTAAGGCAATATGACTATTAACTCAGTGAGAAACTTGTAAGATCAAACATCAAATTCTAACACTTATAACAAGAAGAAAAATGAACGTGTACATTTTTGAAACATTGCAATGAAAATGATCTTCAGAGAATAGATAACAAGGCATAATATGAAAGGAAGCTCCTTTTATAAGTATATAGTTATATATAATGTATTTATATTTGTTATGTATTTTTAAAATATATTTATGCATTAAATTGCATATTTATATACATAAATTATAAATATAAATAAATTAATGTAAAAGCATGATATATTCTTTGTTATAATAATGTATTTGCATTATATGTTATATATACTATATGTAACAATATAGTATATATATTTTTATATATTATGTACATTTTTATACCATCATAATATAGAAGAAGCTCCTAAAATATCCTTCTCTGGTTGGCACAGAGATCACTTTGAAATTGAACGCACATAAAGTTATTCACATAACCAGGTTAACTCCTCCAGGCAATGAGAAGTCCTACCTAGGGTTTTGTGCACACCCACCATAATACAATTGCAAGTACCATCCCCTTGCTAAGAGGCCAAGAAGGAAAGAATTCTGGGAAGTGGAATATACAGTGATATATATACATATATATCATTGCACACACAGCCCATAGGTCAGTGTCTTTTTATCACTAGCCATTGACAGAAGTTTATTTCTTTTGATAAATTATTCTTCTTGTAGAAAATTTCAAATACATACAAAGGTAGAGACAATAAGAAAACAAACTTGCAATACCATTATCTAACTTCACCAATTATCAACTAAAAGCCACTTTTATTTCATTTATATGCTTACCAACTTTCCTTTGAAGCAAACTATAACAGTACATCATTTCTTTCTTAGATATTTTGGTGAGTATCTCTAAAAGATAATAAACCTTAAAAAAAAAAAAAAAGCAAACCTGAGACCATTATCACAGTTAAAACATAAGTTAACAGTAATTCCTCACATCAAATATCCAGGCAGTTTTCACATTTTCCTCATTGTCTTATAATTTTTACATGGATTTTATTCCAACTAGCTTCAAGTAAAGTTAGTGCTTTGCAGTTGACTGATATGTCTTTGAAGTCTCTTTTCATCTATGGTAGAAGCAGCCAATAAGGATATAATGTGAGCCACCCATGTAATAATAAATTGTGTAATAGCCACATTTTAAGGGTTAAAAATGGCAAAATTCATTTTAATAATATATTTTATTTAACCCAATATATGAAAAATATTATTTCAACATGAAACCTATATAAAAATTATCACTTTTTTGTATTAAGTCTTGAATGTTGGTATGTATTTTGTACTTACAGTACATCTCAGTTCATACGAGCTGCATTTTAGGTGCTCACTATGTGCGTGCACCTAGTGGTTGCCTATTGGATAGTACGAATTGTAGGTTCCCTCTCCAAGGCATAAGTTTCTAGTAATCAAAAAACAAAGAAGCATAGGAACAATTTTTATGTAACTCTTTCTTACAAAGTGATAAGAAGATTCCCAACAGTATGACATATACATGTTTTGGCCTGTTCATCCCCAAATATTGAGACACACTCGTGTGCCCATAGTTTATTTGGGAATACGATCCTTCAGAACAGGAGTACATGGCAGGAGTGTAAAACGTGAAAGGAGGGAAAACCGTTTCAAAAGCATGTTGTAGAGTTGGCCTCTGCTACAGGCAACTGGTGGTTTATTCTACCGGGGCCTTCTGGTCACCTGAGGGCAAACAGGAAAGCATGTCCACAGTGGCTCCCACCTCCTAGTGCCAGAAGATGGCCTCTCGAGTATTATGGCCCTCACAGTTCTAGAAGTAAATGTGAGTGAGTGTCCAACAGTTTTGTGGAATGGAAAAGTCCAAGGGAGGAAGCAAGAGGTATCTCACTGGGGCAGAGACAAAAAGCTGGCGGAGGGAGAGGAAGGAGAGTGTGCTGCTGACCTGTTCCAGCTGTGCTGATCTGAGCAAAGCCTGCAGGGCACAGACCACCCACAGCAGCAGTGGCTAGAATTAAAAAGTAAGGTCGAGAGGATTCTGGTGTTCATGAGGATGCACTTGCAACTTGAAAGTAAACATATGTTGGATGGAAACCATTTCTACAGAGATAGGATGGCCGTGATGAGGGGTGGGGAATGCAGTTAAGGAGGCATTAGAAAGCCATGCATGGTGACTCACACCTATAATCCCAGCACTTTCGGAGGCCCACATGGGAGGATCACTTGAGCCCCATAGTTCGTAACCAGCCTGGGCAACATAGCAAAACCCTGCCTGTCTCTATTTTTAATTTAAAAAAAAAAATTTTTTTTTAAGGCAGCATCAGAAGAGTCAGGAAGAGACTGTACTAGAAATATTACTTCAGCTAAACTCTCATATATGCTGCTGTTTTTTAAAGCCTCAGAACTCTTCAAATACAATCAACAATATTTGAAATCCCAGTCAGAATATGTAATGTTCTGGTTTTCATGTGCTTATCTTTATTGTATTATTTTATCTTTCTGGAATTAATCAGGTTTTCACAATATGGACAATAACCAATCAATTTCTAGACATCATATGTACTTAATAAGCAATATATTTCTGCCACTTATAGTCAAGATAATTTTGTGAAATTGTTTAATCAGAGCTGGAAAAGATCTTAGAAAACAATATGTCAAACCAATGCCACTAAGTGATGTAAAAGTTCCCTTGAGAGCCTTCCTTAGAAATGGTCATTCTACATGTGCTGCTACCAGAGAATCAATGTGAAATAATACCTAGTTTAGTTTTGAACACCTGCCTGAGTGCTACTGCCTGAGTACTTCCAGTTGTCATAAAGCTAGACTGCTTATCGACCCTTCACTAGTTAAGTGCTGCTGTCTAAAGCATGACATACTTTAGTCTGAAAATTGTTCAGTTCAAGGATGCTATGTTCTGCAACACACCTTTTACCAATTCTGCATAGTAAAAAGTTTATGATCGTATGTATCTGCCTAGTCACCATACTATACCAGATAAGTCATCTATAAGAGTGAGCTTTACTGTGCCTCGAAATGTCTCTGATAGCTATAAAAGTAATTGTGTTTATGAATACTGCACACTTTATGGGATCTGATTTTCTTTACATACCAAAGTCTGATTCTTATTGAGTGGCTTACCAAAAATATTACTGCACTGGGACAAAAATGATTAATCTGGAAATGCGGACGGACTTGGCCACTCATCTAGCATCCCAAAGATGATTCCACAATTTCTAACCAATTCCTCTTCTCTACACCCTTCCTGAAGGGAATAGATAATTTATAGTGGAGAGAAGCTAAGTTTATCTACATAATAAAGGGCTAAGAGAAATCCTGTGGAGGAAGGAAAGGAGGGAAGAAAGCCCTGAGGGGTAAGGGAGGAAGAAAAGTACTGTTTTGGGAGTTGGGGGTAAGGAGATAACAGAGAGGATCTGACTGCTGGGATATGTGAAGGAAATGGAGAGGAGGGAAAGATGTCAACACTGCTGTGGACTGAGGAGTGGACTTCCCTTTAAAGTTCTTTATAGGAAATTGTAAAGAAATGTATTTTTAATTAATGTTGGTCTTTGAACGGTTCTTAATTGCTTTGTGAATCTTTGTGTTTGTGGAAGTTACACTCTGTCCTCCAAATCAAGCCCAAGTTCAAGGAGATATTAATCAAGTATGTGAAGGTAGTCCATTGCTGATTTATTGGCTTCATATTTTATTTTTTCATATTTGTATTAGCTGCTTTTTCTCAATGCTGCATTAAAAAAAAAATCTTTCTTGGCTTAGCTTTTGAAACATTTCTTCTGAGTGCAACAGCTATCATGGTTAAGTTGCCACTGCATTATGAGTTGTTTCATTTTATTCACCAGACTCATATTGAGTGCCAACCATATGTCAGGTTCAGTGCTAAGACTGAGAGGCAGCTATGATCCATATCAGAGCTTGCATGGAAAGCAAGTAATGGTACTGGAGTATGCTCCAGAGCGCCTGAGCAGGAATGTTTAAAAATGCATACATGTTAATAGTAGTATTCACGGTACTGCAAGCCATGATCTTAGGAAGCTTATTCTGCTTGTTATTGCCAAGTCAGAGTACCCACCAAGAAATTTCAACACTTTGGGTAGTTATACACAGAGGTGGATGAAAAGTGAAAAATTCAGTCACTCATCCAGATATATTGCTAATATTCAGAAATTTCTGGGCAACTGTCTGATTTCCTTTGCTTTCATCTTAAAGTTTGGCCTCATGGAGCCATATGTTGAGTGTAAGCACGTTCAGGAATGCATATCCTCAGCTTCAAGGACATTTTCATTTGATTGGAGGTGATAACACAACTGGAATTGAGTTATGGCACTGGATGAATCCCTCCCATTCTGGTAAAAAAAATGGTTGGAGGGTGTTCAACACCTGAAATTAACCAGATCTTCAAGTTATACATCTCATCATTAAATTTATCACTACAGGACCTGAATTTTCCTGACATGGAAAGCTTTTTTAAATAAATGCTTAGAGCTGGGAAGATGCCCAGCACATTAATCCTGGAACCATACAAAGGGAATCGTTTTGTAAATGGAAATAAGTCCTTTAATATAAACTGGGCGACCATTCAATCACTAAGCCTTGCTTTGCAGTATCCTATTTAATCCACTGAGTGTTCTGTTCTTTTCCATTCATCTAGCTTGAGCCACAAATATGTTGCTTCTCGTTTTGCCCTCGGATATTTTTTTTCTTATCATGACTTAGAGGCAGCCAGAAGAATAGTATCCGTGCCTAGAAATGAATTATGAATCACCCAGTAGTTTCAAAATCCAAAGGGATAAGAAAAGTAATAATCCCAAATATGCCAGTCGTTCTTCTTTACCTTTTGCAAGAAAAATGTTATAATTTGAAAACTTGCTACAAAATTTTCTTGTTGAAGTCAGAGTCATGGATATGCTGGAAAGAAGATGTAAGAGTAAAAACGTGAGACAGACAAACAAGTAAGTGCGTTAAATGCATCTTCATTATGTATGATTTTTGTGTCCAATGGATGAGTCAGGATGTCAAGACAGGGAAATTTGGATACTGTAGCTTTACCTTCAAAGTGTAGCGTGCTGCTTTCTGCCAAATGAAATGTAAATAGAAAGTCAAAGTGTTCTTTTTCTGCTGTGAGTCAGATGTCTAAAGGCCCGTTCAGGAACGAAGGCTGGTCCATGCAGAGGTGACCTGACGATCTGACAGAAAGGTGCTTCTGTATTTGAGAGGCTCGGGCTAAGCCAAAAATAAAAACAGTGGTCTCTGGGGGCTTCCTTCATATTCCAAGGTAAACTAAATAAATTAAATAAATGGTAAGTCAGCATTAACATTCAAAATTTTTGACAGGTAAAAAGGAATCATTCAGAAAGAAACATGGTCACACTGTGTCAGATTCAAAGCAGAGATTCTGATCCAGTATAAGCAAGAGTTTGTATCTTTTTACTTACAGTACTGTGATGGTGACTTATAAACGTCTTTGTGTGTGTGTGTGTGTGTGTGTGTGTGTGGTCAGTGTCTTCCTATTGTGTATGCAGAAACATGCAAAGAATTCTACAGCCTCATTAACGAATACCAGATTTGAGAGGCTAAGTATTTTACGGGATGTTCCCACTCATACACTTTATTAGTAAAGATTTGTTAGTAAAGGTGATCTCAGAAGGTCTGGTTATTCCCAGTTTCCCTAGTCCCTATCTCAAAGTCCATTTTTTCATTTCACAAACTGGATAACATTTAATTGCTTCAGGTCCTTTTAAGTAGCTCTACCAAAGACCCTTGTTTGCCTACCCGCCAGTATCATTCACTCTCCACCCTTTTTTTAGCAGTAGAACCCTGATTTCTAACTAAGATTCCCATGTTTAGCAAATAAAAATACAGACTGCTAAATTAAATTTGACTTTCTGTAAAACAACAAATCAATTTTTAGTATAAGTATGTGCCAAGTATTAAATACAGGATGCCTAGTTAAATTTGAATTTCAGATAAGCAACAAATAATTTTTAGTTTACGTATTTCCCAAATATTGTACACTTATGCAAAAGAGTATTTATCTGAAAATCAAATTTAACTGGGTATGTATTATTTTATCATGCAACCCCCTTAACTGCTCAACCTCTTTAACTAAGTTGCTACCCAACTTAAACTACATTTCCAAGGCTCAGACCATGGCGTGACAATGTGACCAAGCTCCCGTCAATGAGGCGGAAGCATGTTTGAGTGGTGTTCCCAGAAAGTCTCCTAACCAGAAAGGGGCTCTACCAGAGCTCAGTCATGAACAAGGCTCTGGTAGAGACAGAAAGAAGTGGGGTCCCTGGCAACATCGTGTTGCTGACATAGCAGCACTGAGCTGCCTCCTGCAAATTCCCTTAAGAGAGAGCTATATAAACTCCTGCTTTATTTAAATAATCACCATTTCTTCTGTTACATTCAGTTGAGCCCAATCCTAACTGATAGAGGCTTACCTCCTTAGGGATTTGTGAACACACCAAAACCAAGATCTGTGGAACAGGGAGGTCTGTGGAAAGTAGAGCATGTGAAACAGAGTGAACATTCACAGTTACGTAGATTGTCATAGTCTCGCTGACTTCTTCTCACACACATACAGATTTCCCTCTTTATCTAAAGCCCTGGGTCTTCTAATTTCCTGCCCATCTTCTTCCTGACAGTGCTCAAAAGTTAACTCTAGTAATTTAGAAAAGGAAACAAAACCAGCAAATAAACAAACAAAAACACAAGGGCCATCCTTAGAGGACTGGAGCATAAAGCTAAATTGGGTTTAACAATTTCATTGAAGAGGTTGAGTGGCCATTTTCAACACAAATAATTTGTGGATACTTTTTGAGTATGCTGTCAGGTGGCAGGAATTAAGGTCCTAGATTACAATCACTTAATACTTTGGAGTATCTTTGGCTTTGGGGAAAAAATGCAAAAATGAATTCCTAATAAAATGATACCTTGTATAAAAAGGAATAGACCAATATAGCATCCCTTGAAATTTTCCCAGGTCAGAATACTTATATATAAAATTCTGTTCCAAAAGGCCAATGTTGATTTTTTTTTCAGCACTTAAGATTTGCCAATTTCAACATTTTTCTTGGTACCATGAAAATTGTTGCCACTGGCAGGCTTTCTATGGAGGTAGGAAGGCAAAAATAGCGTTAAACAGTGGATCTATGAGAACAGGAGCCTGTACATTTTCATTAATGTGTCATTCAGAATCCTGATTAGGAGATCTATTTTTAATTCCTTAAGGGGGACAGAAATATATAGAAAGCAGATGAACAGAAAAAAAATACAACCTTCAAATGTAACAAATAAAAGTAAAATTAAGGTAAGGATAAGATACGAAAAAGGCTAAACACAATTCGTTTTGTCATAATAAAGACACAACCACCACTGGTAGATTTTTGCAAAGGCTAAAAATTTCAGAATCTGGTTAGAATGTGGAAGTTATCTAAAGGGGATTGATTAGTACCTCCCCAAAATACATGACCACCTGGAACCTCAGAATTCAATCTATTTGGAAATAGGTTCTTTCCAAATGAAATTAATGTTGAAGGCATACTGCATTAGATGGGCCCCAAATTCAATGATTACTGCGTTTATAAGAAGAGGAGAGGACATCCAGAAAGATCGTGCAGAAAGAAGGCTACATGGCAACACAGTCAGATATGAGAGTGATGCAGCTACACTCCAAGGAATACCAAGGACTGCTGGCAACAGCAGAAACTAGGAGAGCGGTTTAGACCAGTCTTCCTCAGAGCCTCCAGAAGAAACCAACTCTGCCAACACGTTGGTTTTGGACCTCCAGCCTCTAGAGCTGTGAGAAAATTAATTTCTGTTATAGTAAGCTACACAGTTTGTGGCACTTTTGTTACAGCCCCTAGGAAACTAACACATCACCCAATGCCCCTTGCCTCTGAAAGCAAGTCATTATATACATGTTCAAAAGATACCACTGGATCCTAGGGCACTCAAAACATTCCAGTGCTTATTTTTCAACTCCTCAGATCCTGACCAAGGATGCTATTGACAAGCAAATATTTTTGCAGGATCTTTGTTTATTTGAAAGCCTTTATTCTGCCTGCCAATTTGGAAAGATCATTAAATTACGTCTTTCATTGAAAGCTTAGTTGTTTGTATTTTGCGGCTTCATTGGCTTTTTTATTTTCAAAAGAAGAGAAGCAAAATCAAAGGAAATGAAGCAAAGTGAAGTTTTATCAGCACTTCAAGGTCTCTGAGCCTCTACAAATCTACAAACACAATAGCATCCTCAGTGTGTCTCATATATTCTAGGTCTGTGAGATCAGGTATATAATATGGAAGGTTTGCAAATGGTCCACCCTTCCACCATTACCTAACCAAGGGTGCATTTAGTATTTCTTCTTCATCATATTGACAGTCCACTCAACACAAAGTAGAACTGTATTATTTTCCCTGACCAAAACTAGGACTGTGAGCCTATTCCTCTGATAAACACTGAGGGTCCCTTTGAGAAGTGTTACTCAGCCCTTCTTCAAATCAGCATGCATTCAGAAAATGAGCATTATAAAGCATAATGCAGTAAACTGGAAGAAGAAGGGGACATGAGGAAATGTATTTGCAACTTGGTGGAAAGACATATCACATTTTGTGTGCTATATAAAAATGGCAAGCAATAAAATACAAAATGTTAGGGAAAGTGTTAAATATTGATTGCATAAATATTCTGAATAATTTTTTCAAACTACTGAATTCAGGAAGTTTTCAGGGGAAGCTGGACAAATATTATTCATTATAATTCCAACATGGTACATTTTTAGATGTTTTTAAAAATTGGTCTTAGGGTTTTTAACATCAAGAGTCTATTGAAAACAATATCTTGGGGGAAATTCTAGAAAGAGGATGGCAGTGGCTACAAAGGTTTTAAATCTCTCTGAATACTCACATAAAAACAGAGCAGCCAGAGAGCAAAATCACAGAAACCTGTGGCAGATTCTTACAACACAACTATGCAACAAGGCAGCCCAAAAGCTACAAAATGCAACTGGATGACACAATACAAGCTGATAGTAATAAGACCTGCACGATCTCAAAATCTATGCAGGAGATGGCAGAAGGGACCCGGGGGTGATGGAAAGGCTTGAGAACATGACAATTTCAAGTGTTCTTTTTATCATGACACTACCTCTCATAACTTGTTGCTTCATGCTGCATTTGCTGAATCCTTCCAAGCCTCTGTCACAGATTTAACCTATCTCCCTCAAATGGTACTAAAGAGATGGACTCGAGTCTGATCAGTCCTCAGGATCCAGTTGCCAGTTTGCAGGAAAAGTGGAGAATAGAGAAACATGTTGTATGAAACCATAAATACACAGTCACAAAATCCTGACTGTGGAAAACTGTAGAAGTCAAATACTCCAGTTCCTTCACAGAAATATTGAAAGAAAAGAAAGAGAGGGAGAAAGTGTAGATTTAAAAAGATTTAAAATACACATGAAATTTTTTTAAATGGGTGAGTCTACACGATAATGTTTAGGAATGCATACTCGCATGATAAAAAAAAATTTCAAAAAAAATGCAAGAATGTGATTTACTTTTGGAGGGTAAGGAAGGAGCTGTCTTTGAAAAAGAATACACAGAGAGGTCTAACAAAGAGGCTCAGTGGGGCGCGGAGGCTCACAGCAGGTAGTCCCAGCACTTGGAGAGGCCGAGGGGGGCAGCTCACCTAAGGTCGGGAGTTTGACACCAGCCGGACCAACATAGAGAGACCCCGTCTCTACTAAAAATACAAAATTAGCCAAGTGTGGTAGCATGTGCCTGTAATCCCAGCTACTCGGGAAGCTGAGGCAGGAGAATCGCTTGAACCTGGGAGGCAGAGGTTGTGGTGAGCTGAGATTGCGCCATTGCACTCCAGCCTGGGCAACAAGAGCAAATCTCGTCTCAAAAATAAATAAATAAATAAATAAATAAATAAATAAATAAATAAATAAGCCGACTCCATTTTTTATGTTTGCCTGCTGACAAATTTCAAGTCCCCCTGGCCCCTGCTCCCCATTCTGCCCCACATCTGGACAAGCCAATAAGAGAGCCCATAAGCTCTTCCTTTGCCACCAGCAGGAAGTTCCAACTATGCATGCCATTTTCAGACCTGCTAGGAAACCTGCCTTGCTCTTCCCAGAAAGCCTCATGATATGAGTAATACATCTTTTCATACCCTCTTAATGTGTTTCATACCCAACATTAATCTCAATATCCAGGCCAAATTGTGGGTAAAGAATCAGTTTTATCTCTGTAGCATGACCACGAGGCTTTTGGGGTGACTGGCAAAACTCTACTTTTTTGACCTTTGTGGGTGCTTAAAAAGGTGTTTGTTTTGTAACTTAGGATGAATGTTTATCATGTATGTGATTTGCTGTCTCTTTATTTTATTTTGCAACAAAACAGATAAAAATAAAAGCAACAACAATAACGATTTCCTGTGGCAAATTTGTAACCTATTGTAATACATCCATTAGAAATCTCAGACTTGGAATAACACACTTCTTAGAACCAAAGTACTAAGTAAGATAGTGCTGGTCCCTTAACCTGTCTTGCCACCATATCGGCTGGTTTTTGGACACTACCAAGAATAGGACTCTAATCTTGACCTACAGAATGTATTAGTCTAGGTCCTTCTGGATAAAATCAAGTCCCTACATGTCCCATGTCTTCAAGTATAATTTCATGTTTTTCCTTTTGCGTTTCATACAAATATAATCATAACTTTTCTTGGATAACCTGAAGAAGTTACATAAGGTAACATTCTATGTATTCTTCCTGTTTTACATCTTCTTGGACACCAGTTCAAAGGGAGTCAAACAGTAAATTTGCTTCCTTCTTTTTTTTTTTTTTTTTTTTTTTTTTTTTTAAGAGGGAGTTTTGCTCTTGTCATTCAGGCTGGAGGGCAATGGCATGATCTCGGCTCACTGCAACCTCTACCTCCTAGGTTCAAGTGATTCTCCTTCCTCAGCTTCCCAAGTAGCTGGGATTACAGGCACCCACCACCACACCCAGCTAATTTTTGTATTTTTAGTAGAGATGGGGTTTCACTATGTTGGCCAGGTTGGTCTCAAACTCCTGGCCTCAAGTGACTAACTCGCCTCGGCCTCTCGAAGTGCTGGGATTACAGGTGTGAGCCACTGTGCCCGGCCTGCTTCCTTCATTTTTATAATAAAGCTTTATTTATTAGCCACATTAGAAGCACACTTTTGCTTAACAATTTGATTATATTTGTAAATTCATGAGGAAATGCATCAAGTCTATCTAGTGAGTACTTGTAGTCTAAACATAATTAATTGAAAAGCACTGACAAAATAGAAGCCACCACATTCCACAGTATCAAATTTCAAAAGAGATGATATATTACATCATGTAGTTCTCTTTCTCTTTTTTGTAATCTTGAAATCTCATCTCCTTCATAAACTTTTTGCTAAGTAAAATAGAAGAAAGTGCTGAAAGATAATCAAGAAAACTCCCATAGGCTCTCTGAGAAAAAAACAAATCATTTGTTTAAATGCTTATTATAATTTTGAAGTTTACTAGGCCCCAATAAATTATTTGATACAGAAAAATTCAGTGATGTAAGTGGTTTGTGATAGCTAGAGTTTTGTCTGCCCCAAATGTTTTCTAATCTCATTTTTCTCTTGTCTTCTGGCAAATTTTCCCAAACTTTATTTGGTTTGGGTAGGAGTTTATCCCAGAACACTAGCTTTACCAAACATGATTATTTCCTTTCTCTAGACACAATGATTGCTGTGTATGTAATCCAAGCAGGGTTGGCAGAGTCATTCCTGGAGCTAACATAGGAATTATACAGCCCTAATACTGTGTTGTTGAAAAATGTTTACATTTTTCCTTGTAAAGTCATCTGTTAGTCAGTGTTTGCAGTGATAATGCTGTATAACAAACAACCCTGATATCTTGGTGGTTTACACCAACATTTATTTTTCTCTCATGTTTTGAGGTCAGCTCAGGTGTAGGTTTTGGGTTGAGTTTAGATTATTTCATGTGTCTTCTCATTTGAGAATCCAAGTTAAAGGAGTATTTCCTATTTGAGGCATGCTGTTCTCATGGGAGAGTGTAGGAGAACAAGAGAACTGTTGAAAACTTTCAATGCCTCTTTAAAGCCTCTACTCAAAACATGTAAGTTACATGGCCAAGCCCAAAATAAACATACAAGAAAGTGTATGTTTCTTGTATGTTTCTCCCATGGTCAAGGAGAAGACAGTGAATATTTACTGAATAATAATTCAACTACCAAAGCCATGCACTTTTTGTTATTTTCTGTATTCTGGGTACATTATATTATATTATAAATAATGTGTGTGTGTGTGTGTATATATATATATCTGTATATGTATATTCCTAGATGTTTGCTGTTGATGACAGTGCAATTAACTTTTATCTTATAGCCAATAGTTTTATTGAAGTCTTGGTTAATTCTGATTATTTGTGAATTATCATAGATTTTTGCATATTCACTATCTAAACTTCTATTTGAAATACACCAAATAGATTTAGATAATACTGTACTTAAAGTGTCTATATAAACTCAGGAGACCTGAACTAGTGAATTAAATAAAATGTAAGAGAACTGGTTGCCTTTATTTTATTTCATTTTTTTGCACTTACGATCTTCAATGAAATTGGCATGTAATTTTCTTTTCTTATATTTGTCTAGTTTGGGTATTGCACAAGCTAGAATAACTAATATTAACTTCTGTAATATAGAAACCTCAAACCTTAGTAGCTTAATGTCATAAAAGTTTATCTCTCACTGATGCAAAAGTTAATCAGTTCTTCGTTTAAGGACATCGTTCTATATGGCCATTCTGGGACACACTCCTTTTTATGTCTGTACCATCCACTAAGTCCTGGAAGTACTCTGCCACTTACTCTGCATCCAGCTCTCAGAAAAGGCAAGAGAGACCGTGTAGAAGATAACATGGGAAGTTTCTAAAGTCCAGGCCTGGAAGTGGCATTGTACATTACAACCACCCACATTTCAATGGCAAAAACAAAGTCACATGACCACATCTACAGCAAAGGATGTTGAATTGTGTAGATTGGTTTGTGTAAGACTAGAATCAACATTTATCTGAATGTTTGATAAATCTTTCTGACAAAATCATCTAAACCAAATTTTTTGTTATTAGGAAAAATTTTAACTGTTGTTTAAATGTTTCAAATGGCTATAGGAGTATTAAGGTTTGCTCTTGACTCTGTTTCATAGTTACATTTTTCTTTAAAAAAAATCAATTATATTAAGGTTTTTGGAATTTATTGGCATAAATATTGTCAGAGAAATCTCTCGTATTTTTAAATCTTTGCCATGTCGATTGTTATGTCCTCTTTTCATGCCTAATTTATTTGTGACTTCTCTTTTTTCCTCTGTCAAAGAATCAGCTTTGGTATTTATTAATCCTGAATATCATTTCCTATCTCATTAATTTCTTCTCAAGTCTTTATTACTGCCTTCTTTTGAAATTTTGGGTTTGATATATTGTGACTCCTCTAATTCTGGAATTATCGTAACAACATTTTTCTAATATTAAGCATTTTTACCTCTAAGTTTCCTTTCGATGATCACTTTAACTGATTCCTACAAATTTGTATATGAAGTATTTTAATTGCTAAGTTTAAAATTTTTGTAACTTCCACTCTGAATGCTTTCGTGGATTGTTTTAGTTTGTTTGCTGGTGCTATAACGAATATCTGAAATTGGGTAACTTATAAAGAAGAGAAATTTATTTTCTCACAATTCTGGAGACTGGGAAGTCCAAGATCAAAGCACCAGTAGTTAGCAAGTGTCTTCTTGCTGCTTTATCACATGGTGGAAGGGCAAAGAGGCAAAAGGCGCCAAACTCACCCTTTTATAATGGCACTAATCCCACCCATGAGAGTAGAGTCTGTATGCCCTGATCATCTCTTAAAGGTCCCGCCTCCCAACACCACTGCAATGGTAATCAAATTTCATGAGTTTTGGAGGGGATAATGCAAACCATAGCATGGACAAGTTACGTATTAGAATCGTCTCCCATTAAAATTCCACGTTTGGACTTTTTTGCAGTAAACTTCTTGTGTTTTTAAAAATATTTTACTTAATTATACTAGAATTAGATAATATGATTTCTATAATACAAATACTTTGACACTGATTGAGACTTGCTTTAAGGGCTTAGTATGTGGTCAGTCTTTATACATACTCAGTGTACCTTTTAAAAGAAGATTCATTCAAAGTTTGCTGGTTGCAGAGTTCTACATTATTTCCATCATACCAAACATGTTAATTGTGCTACTGAAACTTATATCCTTTAGTAAGTTTTTGCCTACTTATTCAACCAATATATTAAAATTCTTCCATTTTGCTAGTAATTAATCTCTCTTTATAATTGTGTCAAATTTTTCCTTGTATCCTCTCAAGCTGTATTATTGGGTGGATAGAGGTTAAGAATTATAATACTTTCCTGGTGGACTTAACCTATTGTTATAATGCCTACTAATGCCTTTGTCATGAAGATACCAGGAATTTTATCAACAAACTATAACAGATGTCATTAAATTTTACCTGAATATATTTAATAGTTTTTTTTTAATGAAGGTCAATTGCGTAGAGTTGGATTAATCAAAGTCCTTAGTGCAGTATGCACTGCATTTATTTATCTATCCATGACCATACTTTATTCCATTTGTTTGTCTATTTGTTCATTTGTATGTTTGTATTATACACTCCCATGAACCAACTCCCAATACATAGAACATTGCCAATAATTTATTTGTAAGCTCCTTCTATATTTCACACTTCTGGTTCCCCTTCAGAGGTAGTAGTTGTCCTAAATTTTGTGTTTATCATTTCTTTGGTGTGTTTGTATTTGTTTTGCTTTCAGGTTCACTTTATATATTTGTTTGTTTGTTTTAAATCAACTTTTAAGTTCACTTCATATATTTGTGTACCCAAACAATATATATTTTTTAGTTTCATAAAAAATACATTTATATTGAGGCCAGACATGGTGACTGTAATCCCAGCACTTTGGGAGGCTGAGGCAGGTGGATCATGAGGTCAGGAGTTCGAGACCAGCCTGGGCAACATGGTGAAGCCCCATCTCTACTAAAAATACAAAAATTAGCCGGGCATGGTGATGAACACCTGAGGTCCTAGCTACTCAGGAGGCTGAGGCAGGAGAATTGCCTGAACCTGGCAGGTGGAGGTTGCAGTGAGCCAAGATCACACCATTGCACTCCAACCTGGGCAACAGAGCAAGACTCTGTCTCAAAAAAATAAAAAAATATATATATATAAAAATATAAAAAAATATATATATATATAGATTTATATATATTATATATATAATGTTCTATGTTGTTTTGAGGGGGTTACTTTTTTTACTCAATTTCATGTTACTGAGAATCACCTACACTGTTTTCTATACTTAATTATTTTCACTGCTGTACAATACCCAATACCATGTTACCTGATTATACCACAATTTCTTGATCCATTTTCTTGGCAATATGCTCCGTTTTTACATTCAGTCTTCCTGTGAACTTATATTTTATATTTACTTCTAGTGAAAATAAAAACCAGAAGTTTCTTTTTAAAAAATTTAACACAATATGTTAAGTTCTGTCTTTTATACCTGGATTTAGATTTTGTATATTTAAAGTAAATTACTAAAGTTTTTTCCTACCGTTTAGTTTGAACTATTTTCTTCCCTTTATTATGTTTCTTTTATTTCTTCTTTCTAAACATTTTTAAGAGTGATTTTTTTTCATTTTTTCACATATGTTTATAGAAGATTTGTACTTTGCTACTTTTAATAGTTGGCCTTAAAATGTTAATATATACATTTAAATTAAAACGTAAAACTATTCACTATTTCTGCTTTGTTTCTGGGCAATACAAGGACCTTGGGACACTTTAACTCCGGTCACCACTGTGGTAGACATGGAAGAATGATGTTCAGTCCCTATTGCAAAATTTTTTAACGTACAAGGGCTAGAATGCTAAAATGTTTTCCAACCTCTTGCAGCTAATGTTCTGGATATGATTTAGTTTCCACCAAACAGAAGCACCACTAATCAGAGTTGCAGTACAGAAGTGAGGTAGACAGCATACCTTGGCTGTTTCTGCTGGCAGGTACAGTCAAGGGAAATGTGGTTACTCTAAAGCAGGGTTGTCCAAGGTTTAGTATCCAGTCAGATGCTTCACGAAAGTTGTCAGACAAGATGTGAATCATTCATTTTAAGGGACTATGTTTTTGATGTTGTATCTAAAGAGTCTTCACCATTCTCAAGTTTATCTAGATTTTCTCCTACGTTATCTTCTAAAAGTTCTATAGTTTTGCCTTTGATATTCAGGTCTCTGATGCATGTTTAATTAATTTTTGTGAAGGGTGTAAGGTTTGTGTCTAGACTTTTTTTCTGCACGTAGATGTCCAGCTGTTCCAACACCATTTGTTGAAAAGACTGTCTTTTCTCCATTGTGTTGCCTTTGTTCCTTTGTCAAAGACCAGTTGACTATATTTACGTGAGTCTATTTCTGAGTTTTCTATTCTGTTCCATTGATCTATTTGTTTATTCTTTTGCCAATACCACACTGTCTTGATTACTGTAGACTTCTAGTAAACCTTGAAGTTAGGTAAATTTAATTCTCTGACTTTGTTCTTCTCTTTCAATACTGAGTTGGCTTTTAGGGTCTTTTGCCTCTCCATATAATGTTTAGAATCAGTTTATTGATAGCCATAAGATAACTTGCTGAGATTTTGGCTGGGAATCTATAAATCAAGTTGGAAACACTTGACATCTTGACAATATTGAATCTTGCTAACCATAAACATAGGACATCTCACTTTTTATTTCTTTATTTCATCTGAGTTTTGTGGGGTTTTTTGATATAGATATTATATGTATTTTGTTATATTTTTACCTAAATATTTTATTTTGGCAAGAACCACTGTAAATGGTAATACATTGTTAATTTCAAATTTCTCTTATTTATTGCTAGTGTATAGAAAAGTGATTGATTTTTGTATGTTAGCCACATATCCTACAACCTTACTATAATCACTTATTAGTTCTAGAACTTTTCTTGTCTACTCTTTAAGATTTTCTACATAGATAATCATATCATCTATGAACAAACAGTATTATTTTTTCTTTCCCAAGCTGTATACCTTTTATTCTACCTCTGTTTTTGAGTTTTTGTTTATCACCATATATAATTTGCAGAGGGCGGTTATTTTCTTTAATCCCTTTGAAGTTATTATAAACCAATGTTTGCTTTATATTGTTTCTGTTGAGGTCTGCTATCAATTTAGTTTTTGTTTTATTGTAGGTCAACTCTTGTTTTTCTCTGACTGCTGTTAAGGTTTCTTCTTCATCTTTAATGTTATGTGGTTATATTACAATGTTTTTAGAAGTGTATTTTTTTTTTAATTCGTACATCTAATTGTTTGCATCTTGTGTGTTTCATCAATTTTAGACATTTTTCAACTATTTTACTTTCTAATATTGCATCTTTTTCATTATCTTTAATCTTTGGTTGGTTTAAATTCAAATAGGCATAAGTTGGAGCTTCTCATTCTGTTTTTCTTTTATATTTTTCATCTCTTTGTCTCTCCTACATTTGTTTCAATATCTTGTGCTCTATCTCCCAGTTCACTTATTATCTCTTTAGCTTTATCTAATCTTCTGTTTAGATGTATGTGTTGAAGATTACATTTTTTTTTTTATTTCTAGGAGTCCTTTTTTATTTTTTCTCAAATCTGCCTGGTCATGTCTGAGAGTACCATGTTCTACACTGATGTTTCCAATTTCTATATTTCTGAAAACACTTTAATCACACTTTTTCTTAGTGTTTAATAATTCCAATATCAAACAGAGGGGTGTCTAGCTCTGCTTTCTGTTGTTTCTGATAATATTTATATCTTTTTTCTTTTTGACCAATGTGACTAGGACCTCATGTTTGGCTGTTTTTATAAACACAAATTCTGAAACGCCTAGGCTGAGATGCATTCTTTTAGCAGGAATTTGTGTTATCTCTTTCCAAGTATCCTGCAACATCACTGACCCCAAAATATTTTAATTTAATTTACTGAATTGCATTTCCCTAGGCTATGCAAGTGATATTAATTTGAATCCTTTTTCTGTACATGGGTAGTCATATGGCTGCTAATTTCCAGAAAAAATTTTTCCCACCTCAAGCCAACAACTTAGACATATTTCCTTGCCAGCTTCTTTTTCCAGGGAACAGATTTTTTTTTTTTAGCCCCCTTTTTACTGTAGCTATAACCCTTCATAACTACAGGGTATTTGGAGATCTCGGTTCTTTCTACACACTTTATGTGAGCCAAAGTTTTTGTCTGTCATTCTCCCTCATGGCTACTACAACCCAGGTTTCAAAGCGCCTCGTACTGGCAGATTCCTTCAGCGTAGCCCATGTCTCTATTACACATACATCACCCTAGTTTCTTTCACTCTTTACTTTTTGGCCCCGGTAGATTTCTTTCACTTCTGTTGTGGGTGGGTGTGACCCTACATATGAATTTCAAAGATTATTCAAAGTAAGTATTAAGAAACATAGCTAGGTGTTTGCAATAAGAAGGCTTTTCGGAATTTCTTACTCATAGTATTCCTGAAGTGGTAATAGAGTTGAGAGCCATGAAACAATTGGAAATTATTTGAAGATAATAATGTTTATAATAGTTTTATGTACCAAAATGCACATAACTACTTACCCAAAGGTTTTTGGTGCAATGACATAGGACATCTTGAAGGAGTACTATTCCAGCTTTATTAACATTTGATATTATGTATATAATTGTTCAATCTAGATTAGCCAGGGTTCATATTTTGTCAGCAAATGTTCAAGTCTCAACTGGGAGGAACTCTGAGTAAGAAAAGCATGAGACATTTTAAAGGAATTAAATTTGATATTTGGATTCTTGGATTTCTAAAATTGCCTTTGACCTTTCTGTCCTATGTTTATCTGTAGCCACGAATTTCAAATCTGTCAACAATTTTTATTTAAGACAAAGAACACTTTTCTTGAATCCTAAAATTTCTGTGCCATAATAAGTTAGATTTTATCTGTTCACTCTAGAGAATACACATGCTCCAAATGTGTAATCCCAGGATCCTCCTTCTGCCATGAGGAATGAGGATGCATGGAATCTCTTAGGGCCTGTGTTCAAATTGCCCAAGCCCTGAGAGCTTCTAGTACCACCAGCAAGAATAGCAGAGCTACAGGTTTTCCGTGAACCCACAGAATCTCTGGTTTGGAGTTCTGACCATGATTTTTCTGATCCCTCCTCCTTCCCCTGCCTTCTTCTCTTGTTTGTGCCAGAGTAAAATGGAAGCATCAGATTCCCATATAAGTGGTGACTGTGATCTCCCCACCCTCTGGCTTACTGGACTTCTGGCCTCTCTTCTGCTCTGGGCAACCTCTGGGGAGGGAGAATCTCTGGTTGCAGGGCAGAAACTCTGCCTCATTCACAAGATTTCTGTACTTGGAGTGAGAAGCTCTGTTTTTTCTTGCTCTACGGAGGTTGTAAGCAGGATAGCTCCTAACCGACACATTTGTGAAAGCCTCTCTGCCAGCAGCTCAGCTTGTCCTCACCCTAGCATGCTCCCAGCCATGAAGCTTTGTAGGCTTATTGCACCTGTTGATGGACGGGCCATGGCCACAGGCCTGGCTGGCTCGGCGTCCCTCCAGCAGGAGAGCGTAAACAGTGTTAGACTCCCATGCAGCACCCCAGCCCCACGGGCAGGGCAGGATGAGGCAGAGGGGCTTCTAGAAAAATCTGAATGCCTGCTGTGAATGAACATGGTGCCAGTTAAGACTTTCTACAGGTGCAAGGCAAAGAACTGTAAAGACTTCCTTCTTCTCTCAGAACGTATAACCCACTGCCCTGAAATGCATTTAGCCAGGCAACTGGTCAAGGTGTCAGGCTTGTAGTAAAATCCCAAAGTCTGTATCATGGTCTTCCCCTTTCTTCCCTTAGGCATCTCTATTCCAAGCTTTTATTTTGAGCCTTCTTTTAAAAAAAAAAAAAAAAAAAAAGATAATTTGTTATCCAGAGATAGATGTATAATATTTTGATGTATGTCCTCTATAATTATAATCTAGATGCATGCCTCCTATAATTTTAAATTTTAGATTTTATTTCATAATGATTCCAGTTTTCAAAGTCTTCTAGTTTGTGCTGTACATTAAAATAGCCATCATTCTTGACCTCCTTTCTCAACAACTGAATTCCAGAACAAGCCAATTCATTCGTACATTTAACACTGTTGAGCATTTACTACTGCCAGGCACTGGGCTAGGTGTGAGATATGTAAGAGTGGGAATATCAGACAAGATCCCTCCCCATACAGTGTTTACAGTTTAATTGGAGAGACAGAGCAAAGTAGCTATACAAATAAAATAATAAAATAACTTGCATGCGATGAAAGAAACATGCAAGGGGCTGAGCTGAGACTACAGAAGTTTTACTGTATTTCTTATCAAAATATATACTAATTACCTGTCTGTTCCTCTATTTCCTCATTAGACTGTAAGAACCTATAAGGTCACAACTAAGACTTTTTAATCTTGCTCTCCCTCGTACTTAGGAGAGTGTATGATACATGATGAGTACTGAGAAAAAGGTCTGCTGAATGGACACAAGAATGTCTGTGTTGATCAATGAGTGTGCAAAAGATTGGGGCTTCATTGAGAAATGGTTACACTTTGCACCAAATAGGAAAAGAACTGAGCACAATCTACATCTCACGTTGTTTTCTTAATAAGTTTTTAGATTTAATATTCAAATTCTCTGTTTTTCTCCTGTATTGATTCAACCCATAAGGAAGCGTAAGTTTTATGGGAAAACAAAGAATCCAGTTTTCTGAATTACCTTCTGGCCAGACACAAATGAAGCACACAATACTGGTGCTGTTAGTGTTAAGCTGCGTCATCAATGCTGGAAGAAAACCTGAGAAGGTAGAGGTGTCTCTGGAAGCTTTAGTGATAATTAAGTTCCCTGTACTCAGGTTTCTTGTCACCTTCCTTTTAGCTACCAGCACAGCGTGTTTCAGTCCTGACTACTGAGGAACTTACTGAGCAGCTGGTTTTGTTCCTGTCTCTTCCTCCCGGCCCCATTTCCCTTTCAGTTGCTCCCTTGAATTTCCGGTCACTCTGCAACTTCCCCAGGGGCACTGGGTTCAACAGTGCTGGTATCTCTAAGTATATCCCATGATCTCCAAGGCAACATTTGCCTTCGAGATCATGTGGCTTCTGGTTTCTGAAAGATATGGATGCTGGATGAGATCTGGAAGAAGAAAGTTTCCAAAAACTAGAAAATGTGCTGCTTTTAGGAAACTGAAATGGGAGTAATTATCACCTTCAACCAACTGGCTTTAGGACAAGAAGCTGAGGCCAGAGGGGTAAAGTAAATAAGTGAGGAAGGTGGAAAATGGCAGGCCCAGAGCCAGAAGCCTGGCCACCCGGCTCTGGCCACACAAGTGCCCTGCCTCCTCCACCTACATACTTACCGCAGCTGTTCTCCAGTTTTGCAGCACTGAATGTACAAACCCTTGCTTGAAATTGGGAATCAGGAGTTTAATTTCAGTTGATCACAATCATAATTTTACAAATATTATGGAGCATCTGTCAAATGCATGGATACTATTATTTTTTAAAAAATCAATAAACGACATAGCTCCTGCTTTTGCAAACCTTACAATAGGGAAAGCAACTTTAAAGCGACAGTTGTGTTATTTAACAAAGGAGGAAAGGGTCCTACGGAAGGAAACATGATCTCCCAGCTGAATCGCTAATTGGAGGAAGAGCTGAAACTAAACCCCAGGTCTGCTGACTTCCAGAATGATGGGTATTCTATAATATCCTACAGGCTGTGTGTAACCACAATGAGAACCACGTGGGAAAACAGGAGCCAGGGCTTGTGGTGCTGCACATTGGCTATACCTAAAAGGAAAGGGGATGGAAAATATGGCAAACATCAGGGTAGATCCTGGGAAGAGGCAAGACCTGAGCAAGGATTTATAGGACAATTGCATTTGGGGAGTAGATAGACATACACACACACACACACACACACACACACAGAGAGAGAGAGAGAGAGAGACAGAGAGAGAGAGAGAGAAAGGGGTGGAGGGGGATCATTTCAGATGGAAGAAAGAGCAATGAAGTCATAAGAATAAACCAGATAGCCTCAAGGGCTGCCAAGGAGACCCACGTTCCTGGAGTGGAAGTGTTTCAGGAGAGTAAAGAAGTTGCATAGAACAGGTGGGATCAGTTCAAAACTTCAACACACACAACTGGGCACCCTATGTATGCCAGGCACTGTGTTAGGCACTGGGGATAGACAGATGAATGAGAAACGTTATCCCATTACAGTGGTTTTACTACTTTGGCCACTGGAATCTTGATTCTAAAAGCCAGGTAGGGTTTGCCAAATGTACTTACAGAAAAACAAAACTCAAAGAGAACTTCAACTCAGAACTTTATGAAAGATGACAGGAGGGTGTGGAGAAAATGGGCTGACAACATACTTTGTTAAAAGATCAGATAGTTCTTGATCTACACCTGGGGACAACAACGTCTAAAAGATAAGACATTAATGCTAATGGCCGGGTACCAGTTCCTGCTCACCTAAGCAGACAAACACCCTCAGCCAGTGGAATTCAAAGAACATTTTCTGAGCTAATCTGCTCCTGCCTCTGCCCTGGGTCCCCTGGGCTCTGATCACATCTGAATGGGGATGTTGACTCCTTGCTTCAGAAGCCTCATTTCTAAGAGGTAGTTTGCCCTTTTTTTTTTCTTTTCTTGTTCTTTAATGCACTCGCTTGCTAGTCAGTTGATTTTGTCTTTCCAGGGTACTCTGCGAACTCTGTGGTGAATGTGTGATACTCAAGTCCTAGAGCATTGTCTGTGTCCTCTTCACCAAGTTACGTCTTTTTTTTCTGGCTGCCAGATATTTTACAAAGGATTATCGTTATTCTGTCTGCTGTGTTGGTGGGAGGTTTCTTGGTTTTTTGTTTTTAATTCTTCTTGGAGAAAATGTCACTTCCTGTATAGAGAATGAGATTAAAACAAATGCCACAATAGGCTTTTTGCATCATTTAGGATCCACCTGTCCTCAAGAAAATGTGGTGGAGATTAGAAAAATCGGTTGAACTCAGTGATTTGTTGGGTATGAATAAAGAGGAGGAAGGGATGGAAATGATGGAACAGCTCAAACCATATGTCCTGCTAGTTTCTCAGGCCAGATAAATTGCGACTTTCCTCTCCTGTTGCAAATTCTACTCTCAGAAGCGTGGGACACACACTCCTGTGGGACACTCAGCAAAGAACATGGGCCGGCTGGGAGGTTACAAAGGTGCCCTCTTCAGGAAGTCAAAGAAGTCATCTGGTTTGATTAATTGAGCCTCTACTTTCAAGTTAGAAAACAAAGGATGCACCACAAGTCATAAGAAGTATAAAAGGAAAAAACTCATTTTTAATATTTTTTTCTCATTGCTTTTTATATAATGGAAAAATTTAAACATAAAAAGGTAACAGCTTGGAAAATAAACTCCATGCACTGAAATGTATTTATTTTTATTTTGCCCTTTTTATTCTGTTTCACACTTCATTTATCTGTTTATTTATTTTAATAATTTCAACTTTTATTTTTGATTCGGCGGGGGTACACGTGCACGTTTGTTACATGGGCATATTGTATGATACTGAGGTTTGGGACGCAAATGATCCTGTCATCTAGTGATCACAACACCCAATAGTCTTTCAGCGCCTGCTTCCCTCCCTCTCTCCCTGCATAGCCATCTCCAGTGTCTATTGTTGCATCTTTATGTCCATGAGCACCCAGTGTTTAGCTTCCACTTATAAGTGAAGACATGCAGTATTTGGTTTTCTGTTCCTTCATGCATTCTTTATAATATAAATGATACATAGAGTAATCCATTAGATGATTTACATATTATATATATTTGAGAAACATGCTCAAAATGTTTTACAAATAGGTGTATTACATCAAAAGTATTTGGAGACAGTTGTGTTAACAATGGTCAATAGGCGTGTTTAGGAACAACAATAAGAATGATAAAATGTGTTGATGCTTGTCTGTGCCAGGCTCAGTGTAAATGGCTGCCCTGTGAGGCAGTGTCAGCAAGGCCCAGACTGTACACTTTTCCTGTAACATCCATTACTCGTGTAAAAAATCTGAACTCATGAGTCTCAAATCAGATATTTAATCCAACCTCCAAAAAAAAAAAAGGAATCGTTCTAAAAACAAATACTAATCTTCTCAATGTATTTTTTAAAAATTTAAGTTCATATAACATTCATATTAAATAAATATATAGTACCTTAGGGAAGGCATTATATTTTTTTTAGAACCTGTTTTAGCACCTGTAAATGAGGGAGCTGGAGTTTCTATCATCTTTAATATTTCTCCTAGCCCTAACATTTTATGAGCCATTTCTCTGAAGCTGTAAATTGCTAAGGCTAAACAACCTATCCAGTGCAATATTTATTATTATTATATCTGCTTTTTTAGCAGGAGGCTTACACTTGCAGCATGCTGTTATGTAAATCTTTATCAAAATCATCAGCATTTATTGAGGACCTCTGTTCTATGGCAAATGTCACCAAACAGTACCAAGAATGAATGTGAAGGAGGCCACATTCTGAAGATTCCGTTCATAACTCTGGCAATCTCAAACCACACACAGACTGCCAGCGCCTGGTCACACCATTGTCCTCCCGTCACCCTTTCCCCTTGGGAGGAATTGCCTTGATATGTGGAGGCTGGCACCCTGCTCAGTTGGCTGCAGGGAGCCTTGTAGCACTTAGAGGGATGGACATGTGGGCTAGATTCCTTTGGATAAAGTGATAGGCACATCACACTCTGGTGTGCAGGCTCTGACATGCCGCAGATTAGCAGGCATACCTCTGGTAAGAGGCGTGTGACTGGCCTTTTCGTCCGTGCTCTGAAACCCTTGAATTCTCCCTTACATTCTGTACAGCCATTTCCGCCCAGTTAGAGCCCCTTTTTTTTAATGCTTCAAGTGCAAAAAACGAAAATGCATAACAGTGACTATGACTCACTGACTTTTGAATGCTGTGTTTCCGTTTTTCCATTAGACAAAGCTTAGAGAAGAGAAGTTGCAGAGACTGAGAACTGTGATCAAACAAACAATTTCAACGTGCTTAACACAGAAGATACTAGAGCATAGTGGTTTTTAAAAATGGGCTTTGGTGTCAAGCAGACATGGACTTGATTCTCATCTCTACCATACTCACTGACCATTTGACCCAGAGCAAGCTTATTTTTCATAAGACTAGAATAAATGCTTATTTTACAGGATTGATAATAGAATTAAATTATTTAATATGTGTAAGTTACTTGGGAGAATACCTGGTATTTGGTAAGCACTAAAAAATTAGAATTAGTTACCATTATCATTGATAATGCCTTTATTGAGTTATAAAGCCAAAGAGTCTCCCAAACGTTTCTGTGGTAAATTCATCTTAAATACTGATTGATATAATCAAGAATTGCAAAATGAACGGTAGAGTGTGAGATGTCTATGGCTTGTCCTGTTCACCTCTGAACACATCTGCAAACAGGGACCACTTTACCTACAGCCAATTAGATCACAGGGGTGATAAACTTGAGGCCCAGCTGTCACTCAATTCCCCTCAGTGTGACCCAATCAATACTACATGTCATCACATGTCTCCTCTCATAATGCAGATTTCCAATAGGATTGTTGCAGAGACCTCTAGACTCAATAGCTCAGATAAATGTTCTTAGAGAAGAGGCAGAACAAATTGCATTTGCAACATTTTCAGTTTAAAATTATATTTTCATGTGTGACCTAGGGTCTCTCAATTGACTAGGAACTCTTGTCTATAATCTTTTTGCTCTTCCACTCTGTTCAGATCAAAGCAATTTTTAATTGACTCCTAAGAAAAAATAGTCATATGGAGTAAATAAATAATTGGTCTGTCAATCTTTATGAAATACTCCTCTACCAAGTTCATCTCTTGATAGCTTATGGGATAAGTGAGGTTTCTTATGATATGAGATGGTACCTACTTCATCGGACTATTGAAAATGTTCAGTAGAAAGAGACATAGGAATCCACTGTTCTTTGATTTGTATTAACCATAAGTACCTGGAGAAAATTATAGCCAAAGCAGTGGGCCTGATATCCTACTGGACTTTTGCTTGGAATAAGAGAGAAAGATGACTGGGAATTAGACAAGGTACAAATAACATCACATCATCTTCTTGTGCAAACAGATTGCCTGGGGAGTGGTTTCCAAGATTTTTCAGTTTATAGAAAATACAGAAAACTGACAAAACTGAATATATAACACAGAGGCAGAGAGATGAGGTTGCTCATGAGTGCGTTGGCCATCCTGGGAGCTCTGGGCTTCTCAAACTTGAAAATTTGGGCACATTTGTAACCAATAAGAGGTACCTTGGATGAAAAGCTCAGGGCTTTGGGCTAACACTAAATCCATTTACTCTGGATCTATGCATAACCCCAGGAGAAAAAAAAAATGAGTCATTTTTGGGCACGTTATAAAATAAACAAAAAGAAAATACAAGCAAAGAGAAACAGGTTTTTCCCCCCATCAGGTGTCTAAAAGATAACTGAAAGCAGGTGTACTCTAATGGTTAAAAGATTTGACTCTGGACTTAGACATGAATTCACATACCATGTATGACACCAATTAGCTTTGAGACCTTTGTGAAAATTACCTAATCTTGCTAAGCCTCAGGTTCCTCTTCTTTAAAAAATCATATGCCCCTCAGAGAGATGTTAAAAGAATTAAATAAGATAATGCATGATAATAGTACTTAGCACAGCATACAGAGTTAATCAAGTTCTGCTTTTCTTACGTGTGTCATTCTGAAATAATGATTGCATGGGGCTTTTGCTTGACACCAAGATGAGCACAGGTCAAGGAAGACGGAGAGCAAAGAAACAAAGCAGTCACTGGTTTTGCTCACCTTAACCCCAACCAAGAAATGAAAGCACGGCATTAGTTACCCTTCATATTCGGACTCTGTTTTCCTGATCCATGCATGAATTTCAGTTCTAGGCGTAGGCACGTGTGACCAGTTTTAGTTTGTAAAGGTAAATCAGATTTGCATTCAATCTAACCCCAGAGGTCTGGTTCCGGAATCAGAGGCAAAGGGGCTTTCTGGTTTTGTTGCCCAATGTGCACAGCAAATTAAATCTACGGCAACACCAGGTCGCAGCAGAGAATAAAGTTTAATTGTAGGCCCTGCTGAATGAGGAGGTGGGAGGAAACCTCAAATCTCTCTCCTCAGGAGTTTGAAGCTGGGGTTTTAGGGGTTTTGGAGTGGCCCAATGTGTGGAGATCGTTGATTGGTTGAAGACGTGGGACCGGAAGATGAAGAAACTGTATTCTCATGCTGATTCTGTTTATTTATGGGGGGTCTTCAAACTGGTTGGTATCAGCTGTTTCGGCTGTTTTGCTAGAATTTAGAATCTGCAAGACCTCTTAAGCAACTCTTAAATAAAAGCCTTATGATTCTAATGTCAGAAATCCTATCTATCCTAAACAAAAGCCTTATGACTCTCTTGTCAGAAATCCTATCTATAGGGTCAGTGAGGGTGCACGTGGTCAGCATCTAGTGTTATGTGACTTTCGGTTGCAAGGAAGTAGGTCGACGTGCAGCCTGATTATTGTTTGGTTATAACTACATTTCTATCTAGAATTCCTGTTAGCCATGTGAGGGTGGCTTTAGTCTGAGATTCTCAAACTCTGCCTCACAAGACTGTTTCAATGGCACACTGTCTTCTCCTGACTTTAAATACTTTATGATACTCCACTTGTCTGAACCAACGTTTGTCCAGGCTCCCAAGGGACAACCCTTCTGCACTGACTTGCTTGAAAGGAGTAGAAGCTCTGCAGTTGTGCAGCTCCTTTGCAATGTCCAATGCATACCCCTCCGCAGCCACATCCCTCACCCAGGGCTGGGCTGGAACAGGCTCTGACCCAATTTCTGTCTTGAGTGAAAAGTGGACGAACAGGCTCCTCGAACCTCCCGTTTCCTCCATCTATAAGGTGTTTTACTCTGTTCTTTGAACATTAGAGATAGTTCTTTGTAATTTAAAAACCAAAAATTATCTGAGATAGGTCTCGATCATTTAGCTTATTTTGCCAAGGTTAAGGACATGCCCGGAAGAAAAGAACACGGATCTCAGAAACGATGTGTCATCTGTGCCTTTCTCTAAAGACGAATTTGAGGACTTCAGTATTTAAAGGGGAAAAGCAGGCTGGAGAGGAAGGACGGAGGGTATGTAATCCACATGTTGTAAGAGAAAAGGAGCAGGTAGGGGAACAGTCAACTATGTATTCCTCTCACACACAGTAAATCGGCACCTTACATAAAGTGAGGTGAACATAAGAATTATCACTTGTGGATATATTTAGCCTTTTATCTGTAGCTATCTGCTTAGGAACAAAAGGAAGGCAGTTTCTTGCATGACTCAGCTTAATTTTTTCCTTTTGGCATGGCTAGTTGGAGTCCCAAGTTTTTACTTTCCTTTCACAAGCTGCATTGCAGTTTGCACGTGGTTCTGTAACAGCCACATCAGTACACCTTTGGTAACCTCTGTATATTTGTAGTTTCATTGGATATTGCCCTTAGAGAAAGAAAATTCTCCTCAGCTGGCATGAGACTGTGTGTATCATGGGACAGGCATGATCTTCTTGCCCCTTGTGACCCTCTGGCTACAAAGTTATTAGGAAAGAGATTTAGTTAGCAGGAATATATTGTAGCATATTCAACACAAGTTGGAAAACAGGTATGCAAGAATTGCCACATTTTGTTACTTCTTTATTTTCTTAATTATTTTATTATTATTACTTTTTTGGAGACTGAGTCTCACTCTGTCACCCAGGCTGGAGTGCAGTCATGAAATCTTGGCTCACTGCAACCTTTGCCTCCCACATTCAAGTGATTCTCCTGCCTCAGCCTCCTGAGTAGCTGAGATTACAGGTGCCCACCACCATACCTGGCTAATTTTTGTAGAGACAGGGTTTTGCCATGTTGGCCAGGCTGATCTTGAACTCCTGCCCTCAAGTGATTCACCTGCCTCGACCTCCCAAAGTGCTGGGATTACAGGCGTGAGCCACTGCACCCAGCCTGGCTACTTCTTTAAATCAAATTAAATTCTACTCTCCACCACCACCCAGACAGGAGCAAAATTCAAAGGCAATCATCATTGAGGCTCCCTTCCCCTCCAACACCTCCCCAAAGAGTCTTATATATTCAGAGAAATCCCTCTGGTCTTTACTCCACTCCAGGCACTTTGGAAATGAAAATTCATTCAGCCCTCATATTTCTTTGAAATCCGGTAGCCTGGAGCCTCTGACTCCACCAACTGGTTGAGCATTGCTAGGTGACCCCATTCCTTTCCCATCCCAGGGTAATGTGCAGGAGCAGACCATAGATCCCCTCAACACATGAGACCCACAGAGCCCTGTGTCCTCTCTGGGGACCTCCCCATTTTGCTGCTCTCATTCTGTCTCACTTTTCTCCCTGGCTTAACCACTTCAGTGGCTTTCCAAAAAACAAAAGCCAAGGAAGACAGTTCTTAGGCGGCAACTTCTGCTTCCTGTTGTACAACACATACCTCCCCTAAGGCAAGGAGGCCGCCCATTTTCTTGGAACAGGCGATAACACACAAGGAAGACAGAGCAAAATATCTCAATGAATTACCTTGCTACAATATATAAGAATTTTAGACTGTTTCCAGGTTTGGGTTGTTCATTTGGTTGGTGATGGCTACTATATAAGAAGGTAATGAACATTCTAGTACATATATTTGTTTACATATTTATGATGAACTCCTTGGGGCAAATTCCTAGAAATTAGATTCTTGGGTCAGAGTGTATGCACAAGAAGCATTTTAATGAATATTGCTAAACTAAACTTTCAAAACAAGTAATTTACATTCCCGTTAACAAGGCATGATTGCTCCTTTCCCAAGATCTTTATCAAACCAAGTATTGTCAAGCTTTTCAAAACTTTACCAAATTGAGAGGCATTTTAAAAATCTTGCTTTTGTTTGCATTTCTTTGATTGTCAGTGAGGCCAAATACTTTTTCCCATATAGTATTTAGTCATATTAATTACCTATGTATATCTTGTTTGTCTGATGTTGTATTCTTATTATTGATTTGTATGACTTTTGGTATATTAAGGCTATTAGCCTATGATTTGGTGCTGGTCCCTAAAGTATAAGAGAGTCCTCTAAAACTCCATAAAATTAGACATCTTCCTCTTCAACTAATATGGGGCAGTCATGGGGCAGTAACTTCAACAAAGCAGTCAAACCTGTATTCAGTGAAAAATTTCAGCTATGGAACCTGGACCTGCCAAGCTCAAAGGACACTCCAGTCATCCAGAAGCCCAGGCCCTACCTGACTTTCTCACCACCTGCTGTGCTCACCTTCAGAAGGGAAAATGTTCTATGTTGTACATGGTGTTAAACCCTCTACACTCACCTAGTAAGTCTAGAGCTTAGGGTGGGGAGTGCTGGCAATAAACAGTGCATATGTGTGACAAGTGTCTCCTTTGTAAATCATTACCTTAAGGCAGCATTCTTAAACTTTTCCAGGACACAGACCCCTATGGCAGTCTTTTGAAGTCCATGAACTCCTTTCTGAATCAGTTTTTAAATGCATAAAATAAAATACAAAGGATTACAGAAGAAATCAAGTACACTAAAAAATGCTTGTCAAAATATTTTCTGAAAATAAGTTTGTGATAAATTATGGATGAATCCATATATGGATGAATATTATTATAATATGTATTATATAACATAATATGAATATTATTGTCACAAATTTATGTGACAAATTGACAAATTAATGTCAATATTATGTATATACAAATGAATATATCTTACTAACACATTAAATAATAAGACCTAGCAATGGCTCTAATAGCTACCATAAATTTGGAATTAGTGCTGAGGGTAAATGATATCAACAAACAACTATAAAATAATATAAAAATATCTGCTTTCTATTAGTGATGAAGTCATAGGTAACACTAATACTAATATATTAGGTTGGTGCAAAAGTGATTGAGGTTTTTGCCATTAAAAGTTATGCCAAAAATCACGATTACTTTTGTACCAACCAAATAGTTTGTTCCCTACATCCATAATTGAAAGAAATGCTAAGTTTTATTTGGAATTGTTGGAGGTTAAAGAAAATAAGATATAATTTTTTCCCCAACCAAGTTTATGGACATTCTGAATGCTGGGGATAGGTTAAGAGCCTTTTTATAAGAGGCAGAACGTGTAGTGTTAGTTCAGAGGAGACTTCTGCTTCAATGTTTCCCTTGAGAAGGCCCGAAAGCTTGTACTTATAAAGTTTTGTGCTGTACAGATGTTTTACATTTTTAAACATTCCAATTTTAACTTCATAGTTTCCATTTTTCTCCCATGCTACTGCTGTTTTAGTAGATGGTGCTTTTGCTCCAAGAAAAGCAAGGGTAAAGATGTGAAGGAGCTTCAGGAGCGTCTCTCCAATGAAGTCACTGAGGCCTGTGAGAACGGGGCACGAGGCAGTCTTCCTGGAGAGCTGTCTGCAGCGTTGAGCAGAACACAACAGCTTAGCAGAACTAGAGAAGTTACAGACAAGCCCTGATACTTAATGAAGGCTCTTCCCAACCAACAATTATGTGTATCTTTTTCCATTGGACAGAGTCACTTATGGGTTCTTGAAGTTTCTCTTTGGAATCTTTCCAAGGGCATTTCTGACTTTATGTACTTCCATTGTCATAAGATACCCTATTCTCAGTCTTGTGACTAAGCAGCTAGTTCTGTAACTAGAATATGGTCTAGTTATGACCATCTTGTATATATAAACCTTCAAATTTTATTCCATATTTTAAAGAAAGTATTGAGAGAAATTATGCTTTAAATATGGTCATTATAAATTGATTGGAACAATGGAAATTACAAGGTTTTGCCTTTGACAAATGTTTCCTCTGACCTCTTTTCCTATCCCTGTCTTCACCTTGCTCTCTCATATGATTTCTGATCTCACCTTAAAATGCCACTTATTCATAGAGAAAATAGGTCCTCTGTTACATTATCATGACTTATCATATTTTTAATTATATAATTTTTGATTTAATGATTAGTCCAATGTTGATCCCTCTTGCTAGATTCTAAGTTCCATGATGATAGTAACCATGTTTGCTTTGCCTGCTTCAATAGCCTCAATGCCTAGTTTGGAATCTGGCACGTAGTAAGAGTTTCATAAATTTTCATTGATTAAACAATAATTATTGTTATCTCTAAAAAGAGAAACTGCATAATATCAAGTTATAAGCTTGGTTTGAAGTGAGAAATCCTGGATCTAAATCTTTCCATAGCACTTTTATTAGCTGCATCACCTTGGGCACATTACTAAGTTGCTCAGTGCCTTATTTATTTATCCATAAAATGGGAATAAGAGTAGCAACAGTATAAATTTTTATGAGGATTAATCATACAATGTGACCACAAAAACTCAAAATCAGCTGCTACTATCATAATCATCACTGGAGAGAGAGTTATTTGAAAGAAAATAAAGATAAGGCATTGAAAACATTAAAAATCTCACTTCACATCAAGTTCTTTCTTAGATTCTTCAAAGTGAGGACAAAAAAAAAAAAAAAACTCAAAAAAAGAAAGACCCAAATAAGTTATGTTTGGCAAAGATTTCTATAAGTATCAACTCTCTAGTAAGTAAGAAGAACTAGACTCACACCTTTTTTCTTTTTAAATACACGAACTTTTTATTATTTTAGCCAAAAATCCTCCCATTGAAAGAAAGTCGCATGGTCATAAATGAACTTCTAACAATACCAACAAATTCTCTGATGTAGCAGCTCCTTTCTGCCAGAGTCATAGCTAGATTGAATAGGAGAGCTGTCAAGACAATGGTTAGCAGATGCCTTGCATTTGCATGCAAACTGCTGGCTAGCAATGCCAATCATCATTTCCAAATTCATGCCAAATGTCATGATGTGATAAGAAGCATCATCTTTGTTCCCATCATTGCATCTCAACATTTACCAGTTATTAAGCACCTGCCAGTTGAAACCTCATGAAGAGTTTATTTCTTGACCTATGAGCTATTTCTGTACTCCAAGGTGTATCTGATTCACATACCTGTGCTTGGCTCAGCAACATTTCTATGACCAAAGAAAAAAAAAAAGTGGACAAAAATATCATTAACTCTTCAACCATTAAAGAAATGAGCAGTTTGTGACCACTGAAATAAGCAACATATATACCATTTGGATGAAAAGATAACTACCTCTTCTCCCACATATCTTTCCATTACATCAAAATTCTTCAAAAGCTAAAAATAACAATCCTCTTACTGTCTACCTGAGAAGCCACACCTGTTTCTTCCTGCAAATCTACTCAAGATGCTTCCAGAAGACTGACCTGATCCTGGACAGATACCAGAGTGACTCAAACACAGTACTCAGAAAACCTAGTTCTCCCTGATGGCCTTCAGTGCCTCAGGCATTTCTTGTAATAAATGGTTTTCACGCTCAGAAATAGATGAAAGCCAGGTCTTGCACCTTTCTGGAATTAGGAAGAGTTATTACAACACGCATAGATAAAAATTCAAGACCATAAAAGGAAGGAAAAAAAAGATGAGTATGCACTGGAAAAGGCAGTAGAGAAAATAAAACGTAGTGTACCTCTGAATAATAAGAACCTGGTTTTGCTTAAAAACAGAGTGGAAGTAGTTTGAATCATGGTGCAGCAAGAATAGGAGACAAGCCTTCGCTGCCATTGAATTTGCCCTTTCTGTTTGTGTTTGCACAACAGCCGAATTCAAAATGGCAGTGAGCAAGGCTGAGGAGGCCTCCAGAAAGCCAAGACAAAGGCAGCTTCCTGCTGCAGAGAGCCATGCTGTGCTTCCCCATAGAAAGGACTCACTGACCCCTGAAAACCATCATCCTGCAGGGGTGACCCCCACTCTATACAGAGTAGCCATCCTGGAGTACCTCAGAGAAGAAGTTCTTTAAGTGGCAGCAACTGCACCAAAATATATCAAAGTGACAAATGTCACCCTTCTCACCTGTGGCCTGCCATTCCTAGAGATACAGAGTTGGAGCCTCTCTTAAGGCAACAATTGCTATGGGAAGTGTAATTCCATACATCTAGTTCTTCGATGGGAAAGAAAGGATAACTGAAAGAAGTTAGGTGCCTGGATTTCTCATCACTTCAGAAATCTAAATATTTGCTTGACTATCCAGTATCAGTGATGCCAGTAGACTGCTTCACTGTGAAAAAGACAATTTTGCCTTTAATTTTATTTTAGCAGCTTAGAAATTTAATAGCCTTTTTACAAATGGATTTCAACATGTGTTAACTATATGGAGGTGTTACTGCAGCATTGAAGAAGCTATTGATTTTGAAGCAGTGGGTTTTTAGTGAGTTTACTCATTCACATTGTGATGCAGAGGTTGTAGCCACAAATATATGATTTCATACAGATTTACTTCCACCGTGGTGGATAAGAAGCTCAAATCTAAAACTTAAAAAAAATAAATAAGGAGGAGGAGGAAGAGGTAGGTAAAAGAGAGGTCTCTACCAGGAAGGAAAGGGGTATACGTGAGGACAAGGTAGTGCAGGCTACCTTTTGCAAGGTAGGTTAAGGGAATGATATTGTTGAGAAGAACAGACGTATCTTCCAAGCAAGCCAGCTGGAGGAGGACTTGGCAGGGTGGTGTGAATTTACTTCCGGCAGCACCAAACCTCAGAACAAGTATTTCTTTGGTTATCTGTGGGTAAAGAAGCTACAAGATGAGATAGTTTAGTAATAAAAAATAAAATAAAACCAAAAGTAAGAAAGTAGCCCATTCTCCTGAGCCAGGCCCTGCAGATAGGAGCCCCAGTCAAGATGGTGACATCTCTGGGCAAGGAGCCAGCTTAATGCCCCCAAACGTCACCAGCACTCACTAAATGTTAAAGAACACAAATACTGGGATCACTTTAAAAATATCTAGCTGTTTCTCTTCAATTGGGTTGAATTTCCTTTCGCAATATGAACTATGTTCCTGCCAATTTTAAAGTTTACAGCTCCAGCTGTTAGAGAGTTATGTAAGAGCAAAAGTGATCAAAGAGCCTCAAGAGTGGAAAATGCATTTTTTTTCCCTTGGTTGCATAACTCCGCGAATGGAATGGGCAATGCAAAACGCAACACAAATATCATCTGCCCATTCCTCCTGCCCCTCATTACTACCTTTCCAAGAAAAAAAAAGTTCACCTTGGAGGGAGTAAAGAAGAACATGAGCGATGTTGTTGGACTCAAATTTAGCATGCCCAAGCATTTTGCAAAATAAAGTTGCAAGTAACTGAAATAGGTTTAAGCTGAAAGCAAATTCCTCTTAACTCTAGGGCACTTTCCCTAAAAAAGAAAATAAAGAATAAAAAATAAAAAAATATGAACCTAGTACATTAAAGAAAATAGTTCTTTACAGCCAGCACAATATTCTAATGTCATTATTGTCTGAATGTCTCTCCTCCTGTTAGTCTTTTAGTTAACAAGTGTTGAAATCAGTTTGTAAAAAGGGAATGTCTCTTTCTGTCTTTGCCTTCCCAATTCCTGGCATAAAATAAGATCCAATAAATAATATATGAATAAGGATTATAGAAAATGTGGGTTTAGCCATATATATAGACTATCTGCAGAAGCCTAGACGTGATGCAATGACAACTTTTGGAAGTAAGAGTCAGACACTTGATAAAGGCCAAACATATGCTTTCTTACCCACTCTGATTGCAAAAATAATAACAATAAAAGCTAGGTAAAGTCAAATTGATATTAGATTTGTGCCCCACCCAAATCTCATGTCAAATTATAATCCCCAGTGTTGGCGGTGGGGCCTGGTGGGAGGTGATTGGAACATGAGGTTGGATCCTTCATGAATAGTTTAGCATCATCCTGTTGGTACCGGTCTCATGATAGTGAGTGACTGAGAGCTTGAAAGATTTGGTTGTTTAAAACTCTATAGCACGTCCCCCTTCTCTGTCTCCTGCTCCTGAGACCATCATGTGAGACGCCTCTGTATTAGTTTGTTCTTGAATTGCTACAGAGAAATACCTGGGCCTGGGTAATTTATAAAGAGAAGAGGCTTAATTGGCTCATGGTTACACAGGCTATACAGGAAGCACAGCATCATCTGCTTGGCTTCTGGGAAGGCCTCAGGAAACACAATCTTGGCAGAATGTGAAGGAGAAGCAGGCTTGTCTTACATAGCTGAAACAGGAGGGAAACAGAGTTGTGGGGAGGTGCTACACTCTTTTTAAACAACCAGATCTCATGAGAACTCACTCACTATATAGTACCAAGGGGAAATGGTGCTAAACCATTCATGGGAAATCCAGCCCCATAATCCCATCACCTCCCACCAGACCCTACCTCTGACACTGGGGTTTACAAATAAACATGAGATGTGGGTGTGGACACAGATCCAAACCATATCAGCCTCCCTCCCCCTTTGCCTTCCACCATGGTTGTAAGTTTCCTGAGGCCTCCCCAGAAGTGGAGCAGATGCCAGCATCATGCTTCCTACACAGCCTACAGAACTGTGAGCTAATCAAACCTCCTTTCTTTATAAATTACCCAGTCTCAGGTATTTCTTCATAGCAATGTGAGAACAGACTCATACACAGATGACAAAAGAAGACAAAGGTAGAAGTCTCTGTAAGCCATTAGTAACAACTCCAGAATGTCTCTGGGGTTTCAGATGCTGATGGCCCACCTTATTCATCTCTGAAAATGTCAGCTACCATACCATAATAACCCCTGCCCACAGCTGAGACAAGTATGGACTATGATAAGCCTGGGCCCAAAGATCCCACATGCCCCAAGAATGGCCCAGTAACCACTTAGCAAGTGATATTCCCAGATTCAGAGTATACTCAGTCACTGGACAGTGTGGTTCAGATTTATAATACCTTCTACCGAAATCTAGGGAGCTCCATCCTCAATAGATAGATTCTACTCCACTGAGAGGAAAGGGAAGCTAGAGAGAAATTCCAAAGAGCTGACCAAGGGTTTGGGAGGCAGCAGGATGAGAAGACAGGATCATCCTTGCTAACTTTAAAAAGACACTTCTCTCTCTTTGTGATAAAATTTGCATTCATTGCATTCTTGGTGTTTCCATCCCATCATACTTATTTGGGTCTTCCATTTTTCTGGTCTTTTTATTTATTAAAGAGAGTAAAGGAGGATTCATGCACTGGAAAAATGTTGAATTAGAGACTTACTAAGACCCTTCCAGCTCTCAGACACTTTAATTTATGTGTATTTTGGTACCCTTCTCATTAGTCTCGATCTGCACTTTTTTCTCTTAGGACTCTTCCCCACTATATAAAATCATCAGGTGACTTTCACCATTTCACGATCCTGCTCAAATGCCAAAAATGTCCTCCCTACCTTCCCCTAACCTCCTGAAAGTCTATACCTCTTTGTCTGCCTATCAGAACACCTCAAACTGTGGTCTAGACCTTCCTCTTCTGCCTTTTTTTCTCTATTGTCTAGAAACACTGGTCCTTTCTGAATCATGCCCATCTTTTAACATCTAGGCCTAGTACCTTTTACCTAATTTCTCCAGGCCACAGCAATATCTCAGTCCTCGGAGGTTCCAGGGAATGTATGGTTTAATAAGGAGGCTCATGTGCTCAGTTTTTCTCCTCCTTGCTGGAACCATGGGTCAATTCCTTGTGAGTAGGCCACAGCGGCTTCTAAATGTCATGGAACTTGAAGGGATCTCCTGTAGGGAGAAGGGCACTGATACAGAGTCACAGGTCTAAGTCTTAGGGCCAGCTTGGCTATCTGATGGCTCTGTGGTCTTGCAGAAGTGATTTATAATTAAGTGTAGAAAAGGACAGGTACACTATTCAGTAACATGTGCCAGAAACCTGGGATTGCAGATTATTTTAACCATATATTAAATATTGTAATTTTGTGTTTTAGAACACAAGTCGTTTTTGTAACAAAAATTATAGAAAGTAAGGTTTGACCAGGTCTTGGCTAAAAAGTGCCTTTAGAAATGGACTTTTTAAAAAATATTGAGCCTTAATTAGAGATGAAAGTCTTGTTTCCCTCAGGAATGGAGTAGATTAGAATTTCTAGGGGACATGAGATTTTTGTGGTTATTAAAAGGGTTAAAAGTTTAAGAAAACTGGCAGCTTACCCTATCGTAAGTATTATTTTATGTAATATGGAAAATGCAATTAATCATGGGGTTCTTGTGAGAATGAAGTGAGACAAGGCCTGTGAAACTGTTTGTAAACAGCAAAGTGTTATTTAAATGTAACATATGAGTCCATTTAAGGGTTCTTATTACCCAATGTTTCTAGTTAATACCAGAAAAAGACAGCTTAAACTGAATCCATTTAAAACAGAGACCAATGTGGACATAGAAAATAGTAGGGGGATATGAAATGTTTGATTTGAATATGGCTATGAATATTAAAACTAAACATTATGAAGATGATTTATTTACCTTGCACTTAATAAACTTTGGAATATTATTATGGCTATGTGCTAAATCTTAGGACAAATAATTCATATAATTTATCTATTACAATTGTATCATAGCACGATATAACTAATTTACCTTGCATTTGTGCTTTTTCAGTGGGCTCATAATGAGGAACAATTTTTGCAAAAGCATTAAATGATTCATCAATTTTCTCAAGGAAAATTTGCTTTCTCTTTAGAAACGCCAACATCTTATCACCTTTATCAATTTTCTTTTCCTCAGTAATTGATAAAAGCCTGCCAGATTTTAATTTGTCAATAGCATTATATCTGATTGAATGTCTCCATCATCAATTTCCTTGTTCTTAGGAAATACTAAATATTTTCTAAATTTGTCGTTTTGCTTCTTTTTTTTTGCACTGTTTTTCCAATGTATTTTCTGCTACTTATAATATCGGTAGGTCATCAAAAAACTGTTAACAAATACGTTGACAAGGTGAGTGGAGATAGATATTGGAGTTAAACAAAGAATACGAGGTGGATCAATTCATTTTATAAAGGGTCCATTTATTAGTTTTATATCTTATACCTTGCTTTGCTTTGAAACCTGGCACTGCAAGATCTTGGATGATCAATTCTTAGGTTAGTAATGAGAATTTTATCTCATATTTTGTATTTCTAATAATGTCCCTACATTGCCTTATTGAGAGAGGTGCTTGGTTGACTGGATAAGTAATTGACTGATTTAGAGGGTGAGTGAGTGAGTGAATGAAGAAACTGGAGAAAGAAATAAATAGCCAACAGCTCTAGGGTCCTACTATAGATTTAGATTTACGTTTTAGCAAAAGAATCACACAGAAGAATAGCGTATCTCAGTGAAATAGGATAAACACAACATCAGAAATGAAAATGAATGGAAACAGACCAATTTGTCCAGGGTTCATGAGGAAAGTGTGTAGGTTCCCACTAGGTCCATCCCTAAGCAGAGATGTAAATGAACAATATTTACAAAAATAACAATAATTGTAATAAAAGCTAACACCTAGGCTGTGTTGAGGAGTCACTCTGTGCCAGAGGCCTTATATGCATTATGTTCAAGATTCTTACATCAGGGAGTCCCAAGGGATCTATAAAGTTACAGGATAAACACAATTAATCATCTCAAGGCAAAATTTTACTTAAAGATTTGCAAAGAAGAATTTTCATATTCTTTTTCTGTCAAACACAAACATATTTTTGAGTAGACTAAAAACTAGCCATACATTTTTACAATACAACTTAAGTTTTCTCTGACACTTTACTTTTGCAGAAGGTCTTGAGGCTATGTCTTCAGTGAGCAGCCCACCATCCACCCTTTTGATCCTCCAAAGTACGCGTTGATACTCAGCTATTAGGAACACTTGAGTGGAAAATTTTAGAAAGCTCTTCATCATATCCTGCCTTCCTCTCAGCAACTTCATAACACACATCTTTGTGACATGAGCATCATTTTTGTTTTGCATATGAAGAAAATGAGCTCCAGAGAAGTCATGAATGAAAACTTGCAAACTTCTTAGGACAGAATGGAGATTTCCCCTAAACTACATTGTCTGGGAGGCAAGATGACCTTTCCTGTCCCCATCACTTTCTCCTTTTTCCACTTCCCTTCCTTTGGCTGAACCTCCTTCCCAGATGCCCAGTCTCTATGATGTCTCATTACCTAAATTCATAGAGGAATACAAGCTGATGGTGTGTCTTTACAAATCAGGGTTCTAAAGGGGTTAGGCAACTGAGTAGCTGCTTTTTAATAGAGAACTGCTAGGCTACAGCAATGTTCATCCAGATAACTGAATTGTCCTTAGTGGAATCTCCAGCTCCTCCTAGATCAATTAGGGCAATACGTTAGGTGGCCTTTCCTGTACTCCTCAAATGACACTGAGTGAACAGCTTCAGACATGCCAGGCCAGCTCTTTCTCAGAGGGCTGGCCAACAAAGACATCTATGAGTTATCATCACAGCCCACCGTGCCAGCTTTCCCAGAGGGGGATGGCTGGAGAATGGCAGCAGGTAAGAGGTCTGCTGGCAGTGGAGAGGAAAGTTTTTCTATTGCGTCATTCAATCAACTCATCATGAGGCCCATTCGACTATAAACAGATACTCTTCTAGCTCCCAGAGTGAAAAGGGGTGAATACATGAAAAAAAGAGGAACTATATCCTAAATAGTTCTGGGAACTATATCCTTAAATAGTTCTAAGGAAGGTCTTTGCCCTGAGGGGGAACTGAGATCCATTTCAGAAACTTGTGGCCATCTGTCATCACAGCATCCTACAAAACTGAAAGAAAAAAAATAGTCTTTCTCCAATGTCTCTGCGATATAGAACATAGAGTCTTTACTTTAGGAAGTTGGTCTGTCTGTCATTTGACTCTTCTAAAACACAGGAATTTATGGGCTGAAAACAGCCTTAGAATCTCCAGGATTGGCCCAGGACTCCAACTTGTGGATAAGCCACAACAGGACATAATATTCTTTCCCGTTAAGCTCCTATATAATTCTAGTTTGAATATGTCCATACTTGTGGTTTCTATTTCTTTCCTAGTTTTGCTTCCTAAACTTCAGAATGTCTGGTTCTCTCATGCTGTCTCTCTCTCTCACCCCCTGACACACACACACTACATTTTATTTCTTTCACTGGGATTTATTTTTCTATGGCAATTAGAAGATTGCAAAAACTAAAGGCCAGAGGCCTTATCTGACAAAGGCCTTCTAAGGAAACTCTGATAATATTTTGTGATCCGAAGGTTTGTAAGTGTAATTAAGCATGTGTGAGACTAAACGAAGGCAATGAGATAAAGAATAAATTGCAATCTGTAATAGGAATCGTGAGGAAGAGCAAAAGGATAAACAGCAAGCATTGGTGTGGTTCTGACTATATGACAGGTACCCTCCCATGTGTTTTATTTATTTTATTTTATTTTTACTTTTTATTATACTTTAAGTTCTAGGGTACATGTGCACAACGTGCAGGTTTGTTACATATGTATATATGTGCCTTGTTGGTGTGCTGCACCCATTAACTTGTCATTTACATTAGGTATATCTCCTAATGTTATCCCTCCCCCCTCCCCCAACCCCATGACAGGCCCTGGTGTGTGATGTTCCCCTTCCTGTGCCCAAGTGTTCTCATTGTTCAGTTCCCACCTATGAGTGAGAACATGCGGTGTTTGGTTTTCTGTTCTTGAGATAGTTTGCTGAGAATGATGATTTCCAGCTTCATCCATGTCCCTGCAGAGGACATGAACTCATCCTTTTTTATGGCTGCATAGTATTCCATGGTGTATATGTGCCACATTTTCTTAATCCAGTCTATCATTGATGGACATTTGGGTTGGTTCCAAGACTTTGCTATTGTGAATAGTGTCACAATAAACATACGTGTGCTGTGTCTTTATGACAGCATGATTTATAATCCTTTGGGTATATGCCCAGTAATGGGATGGCTGGGTCAAATGATATTTCTAGCTCTAGATCCTTGAGGAATCACCACACTGTCTTCAACAATGGTTGAACTAGTTTACAGTCCCACCAACAGTGTAAGTGTTCGTATTTCTCCACATCCTCTCCCTCCCATGTGTTTTGAATAATCCTGCCAGCAACCTCATTATGTTCTAAGAACTATTATTATCCCCATTTTACAGATGAGAGAGTTGAGGCACAGAGAAGTTAAAAACTTTGCTTAACACAGAGTTAATTAATGGTAGAGGCAAATTTGAACCCAGGCATTTAGGCTGCCTAGTTTATGCTTTTAACGACTATAGAGATCTGCCCTTCTAATAATTGATGAAACTTTATTTACTTATTCATCCATCATAGCCTTTATTTACTTATTTATCCATCCTCTATTCTCTTTTTTCTTCCCTTTCCTTCATTCTTTTCTCTTTTTTTCTTTTTCTTTTTCTGTATCCCACTATTTGCCCTAACATCAAATCAGTCGTTTATAAATGCATTTGCTGTAGTTAAGATAATATGGCAAGTTGTTCCTCATTCACTCAGCAGATAGAGGACAATTCCATTGGAGAATACTCAAGGACAGAAATAGGAATTGCTTACTTAAAACATACACACAGCATTGGACTATATCTCTGTTTTGGTACCAGTACCATGCTGTTTTGGTTACTGTAGCCTTGTAGTATAGTTTGAAGTCAGGTAGCATGATGCCTCCAGCTTTGTTCTTTTGACTTAGGATTGTCTTGGAGATGTGGGCTCTTTTTGGGTTCCATATGAACTTTAAAGCAGTTTTTTCCAATTCTGTGAAGAAACTCATTAGTAGCTTGATGGGGATGGCATTGAATCTATAAATAACCTTGGGCAGTATGGCCATTTTCACGATATTGATTCTTCCTATCCATGAGCATGGTATGTTCTTCCATTTGTTTGTGTCCTCTTTTATTTCACTGAGCAGTGGTTTGTAGTTCTCCTTGAAGAGGTCCTTTACATCCCTTGTAAGTTGGATTCCTAGGTATTTGATTCTCTTTGAAGCAATTGTGAATGGAAGTTCATTCATGATTTGGCTCTCTGTTTGTCTGTTACTAGTGTATAAGAATGCTTGTGATTTTTGCACATTAATTTTGTATCCTGAGACTTTGCTGAAGTTGCTTATCAGCTTAAGGAGATTTTGGGCTGAGACAATGGGGTTTTCTAAATATACAATCATGTCATCTGCAAAGAGGGACAATTTGACTTCTTCTTTTCCTAACTGAATACCCTTGATTTCTTTCTCTTGCCTGATTGCCCTAGCCAGAACTTCCAACACTATGTTGAATAGGAGTGGTGAGAGAGGGCATCCCTGTCTTGTGCCAGTTTTCAAAGGGAATTTTTCCAGTTTTTGCCCATTCAGTATGATATTGGCTGTGGGTTTGTCATAAATAGCTCTTATTATTTTGAGGTACGTTCCATCAATACTGAATTTATTGAGCGTTTTTAGCATGAAGAACAGAACGGAGTCCTCAGAAATAATACCACACATCTACAGCCATCTGATCTTTGACAAATCTGAGAGAAACAAGAAATGGGCAAAGGATTCCCTATTTAATAAATGGTGCTGGGAAAATTGGCTAGCCATAAGTAGAAAGCTGAAACTGGATCCTTTCCTTACTCCTTATACGAAAATTAATTCAAGATGGATTAGAGACTTAAATGTTAGACCTAATACCATAAAAATCCTAGAGGAAAACCTAGGTAGTACCATTCAGGACATAGGCATGGGCAAAGACTTCATGTCTAAAACACCAAAAGCAATGGCAACAAAAGCCAAAATTGACAAATGGGATCTAATTAAACTAAAGAGCTTCTGCACAGCAAAAGAAACTACCATCAGAGTGAACAGAAAACCTACAGAATGGGAGAAAATTTTTGCAATCTACTCAGCTGACAAAGGGCTAATATCCAGAACCTACAAATAACTCAAACAAATTTACAAGAAGAAAACAAACAACCCCATCAAAAAGTGGGCAAAGGATATGAACAGACATTTCTCAAAAGAAGACATTCATACAGCCAACAGACACATGAAAAAATGCTCATCATCACTGGCCATCAGAGAAATGCAAATCAAAACCACAGTGAGATACCATCTCACACCAGTTAGAATGGCGATCATTAAAAAGTCAGGAAACAACAGGTGCTGGAGAGGATGTGGAGAAATAGGAACACTTTTACACTGTTGGTGGGATTGTAAACTAGTTCAACCATTTTGGAAAACAGTATGGCGATTCCTCAAGGATCTAGAACTAGATGTACCATATGACCCAGCCATCCCATTACTGGGCATATACCCAAAGGATTATAAATCATGCTGCTATAAAGACACATGCACACGTATGTTTATTGCGGCACTATTCACAATAGCAAAGACTTGGAATCAATCCAAATGTCCATCAGTGACAGACTGGATTAAGAAAATGTGGCACATATACACCACGGAATACTATGCAGCCATAAAAAAGGATGAGTTTGTGTCCTTTGTAGGGACATGGATGCAGCTGGAAACCATCATTCTTAGCAAACTATCACAAGAACAGAAAACCAAACACCACATGTTCTCACTCATAGGTGGGAACTGAACAATGAGATCACTTGGACTCGGGAAGGGGGACATCACACACCGGGGCCTATCATGGGGAGGGGGGAGGGAGGAGGGATTGCATTGGGAGTTATACCTGATGTAAATGACGAGTTGATGGGTGCTGACGAGTTGGTGGGTGCAGCACAGCAACATGGCACAAGTATACATATGTAACAAACCTGCAAGTTATGCACATGTACCCTAGAACTTAAAGTATAATAATAATAATTAATTAATTAATTAATTAATTTTAAAAAACATACAGCAAATAAACATTCCCTTCTCTTTGTGTGTCTCAGAAGAATTTTTCTTCTGAGGGTTAGTAAAAACCTCCCTACTTTGTTCTTCCTCTCTGGGTTCCAAAAACACCCTTAAGATTTTGTCTTTATCAGTCCTCTTTAACATTTTAAGAGCTTGAATTCAATCCATAGGTTTGTTTACAGCTGGGCTGAATCCATCAGAAATTCTATAACCCACATGGAACCCACTGAGCTAGAGCCATTGCTGATTCCTTATTTTACTACTGAACTGTAGTTGTTTCTGGGACAATTTTCTTATTACTGTGGTATGGTTCTCTGAGATTTTGTTTTTGTTTTCCATTCAACAAAAAGCAGATCTATCTTTTTCTATTCTAGCCCATTCTGTCCTTTTAAAGAGGAGGTCAGTCTAAGGTGGGGCTAGTTTTCATCCCCTGCTAGACTGTCAGGTTGCTGAAGGTTGAAACTTATGATAGTATATTTGCCTGCAGGTGCCTAACGATATCTAGCATGTAACAGGTGCTTAGTCATTGCTAGTTAAATGAATGAAACAACGAATACATAAATTTTTTCCCCTATTTTGGCCATCTCTCTAACTCAGACTTTGAAGGCAACATCCTTCCTCCTCCAATTTACCCAATAATTCTTTCCCAGTGTATATGTCATTGTTAAACAGAATCCCGAACTGACAATGGGTAGATTATGTAAGTCACAAACTCCTTTATACTTTAAGATGTCCTCTGACAGATCATTACATCAAAAATCTGTCCCCAAATGTTGCTAACTGCTAAAGCTTGGTGATGGGAATATAACGATTTTTTATATTATTTTCCAAACTTTTGCATACCTTTGAAAATTTCCATAATAACTTTTTAAATCTGCTTACCTGAAATGTCACAGTTTAATTAGGATAATAGTGATTTTAAAGGAAGTTATGGTATTAAAGCATCTACTCAAATCTTCTGGGTATAATCACAAAAGAGGCTATTGATACCTGTTTCAGCCATAGTGAAGCCCTAATTTAAAAGTAGTTTAGTTAGAAAGCTAGTGAAATCATTTTAATTTAAAACTGAATGGATTCTTCGGAAATAATGTTTATTTTTTCTCTTTCTAGTGGAATGTGGCATTTGTCTTACCAGAGAGTGACCTGTCAGTTCTAAGATGCTGATGGAATCTAGGTAATAATGCTAACATTTCCTGAGGACTTAAATAGAAAATTGTACCAGTGAGAAAATAAACCAGAAACTTTAAGCATATAAGATGACTGTCTGTATGCATGTTGTCTATAGATGTAGACAAATATTTATACCGAGAGATATTTCCACTAAAGGTAAATGAGAAAATGCTGGCTATAACCATTAACAATGATGGCTCAGAAATGTAGAAACAGCAGGTTTCTGTTTCAATTCGACTTTGCTATTATACAATTGTGTTAACTGACTAAAGGCATTAGGATATCCTTATCTATGGTAATATATCTATTTCAAACAAACCAGACTTTGGCTTTTTACGGTAGTATCCATCTTCAATATATTGGCATTTTTTTTCAATTTATATAACCTACATAAGAAAATGAAGTCAACTTAGGCTAGAATTCTTTGGTATTTGTAATTTTTAGAAGAAGTTGAGATTGAGGCTGAACACACTGGCCTAGTAACTCAAATACACACTACTTGCTCCCCCTGCACAAGTTTCTGAAGTTCTCTGGTGTCTCAGTTCCCCAGTTTGTTTAACATGCAGAGATTATTCAAGTTAGAATTGAAATTCATCAATTTAGAAATTCAAAGATTCTTCTTAACTTTTTCATTTGGAGTTTTTCCTCAAATATGCAATATCTGAAGAAACTGATCCAAACTCCTTAAGACAACACCACTTATTTCTACTTAAAATTCAGTTCCTTTTCTTTTTTGTTAAAAAGGCTTGTCTTTGTTTGATAGCTCTTTCTTTTTTTTTTTTTTTTTTTTTTTACCATCTAGTTTCTTTGGTATTAAGAATGTTTAAGAAGCTTCTGAGACTCAGTATTATCAAGAGTACATGTATACCTACCTACCTATGAAGACAGTGGCATCAAAGAAGAATCTGTAAATTAAGTTAATTAAGTTATGGTTGGCAATAATTCTGGTGAGACTACTGCTGCACTGAGGATCCAGGTCCCTAACAGAGAATACACATGAGAGGGCCACAGCCATCTTAGAGGACAAAGAGTTTCAATTCTCTCCCAAATAAGAGGTTAGCAGAGTTTGGGACCAGGCATCCAGCAATGTGAATAGCTCATTTTCAGACACTGTACACATCTTATTGGATCTGAATTGATTCCGTATGGTTTTTCCAAAAGAGTTCAAAAACTTAATAAATATTAAGCTGACCTTGTTGCATGAGCCAAAGCCAATTAATTTTGGTCAGATAATCCTAACAAACTAGGGTGCTATAAATTGAATATTCTAAATTATGCTGACCCACTTCAAATAAAAGTATATGCAGTTAAAGCCAATGCTTGACTAGCTGGGCATAGTCAGAATTATTTCTTTTAATGTTACTTTACTATATGTCTCCACGTTAAGCATATGCCCTACTGTCTTTGGTCAACTGGTCTGAGGCTATAACATGCTAAAGTACATCATTCAACTGTTGGTCTTTGAGGGAGTGCAATCTTTGATCACAAATCCCTTTGGCCAGCCACTCTATTTTACCAGATCAAAAATAGAGGTATTTATTTCATTTGGCATGGATTGGAAAATTAAATCAACACATCACCAAACACGAGCTCTCCAGAAGATGTGTCTCAGACAAGGATCCTAGAACAGTCCCAGAAAATTTTTTATGGCACATAAAGTTTTTATTATGCATAAACTCTAAATTTACTTTTAATTTTTTCAAGGCTGTCAGTGGAAGGATTGCTGGACCTATTGCAAATTGCAGATTATAAAAATCTTTCCACAATGAGGCAACATCTTTTTCCACAGTGACTGTGATCCAGGTTCTCACAGCAATGTTCTTACCACACTGGGTCATGGCCAGGTACCTTGGAGGTTAGACAAATACATCCAGCTAAGGAAATCCTAAATGATAATTGTGTCCCAATGTCCTTTGCCATCCCCCTCCCAGACACCAAACCATTGGCTTCCTTGCCACTGGGCCAGCACACATCCTCCCCTCCTGCCCCACTTTCTCGCACAATGGCCAGCATTCTGCATTGCTCTTGGCCCAAGGTTTGGCCCATGCTCCCAGGGCCTTGGAATTCATCTAGAAGTGAGGCTCTCATGATTCAAACTTCCTGTGCAGACTTCAAACACACACACAAGCACCAGGACCAGCTCTCATTGAGTGAGAAAACAACACAGAATACACAAACCTGATCTTCATACCCGCCAGCAATATCACAATAAATCCTCCAGTGTTGTCTTAGGTGGAAGAAACACTTCTGGGATCACTTCTTCTCTACTTGAGGGATGAAGCATCCTCCAAACCCCAAAAATGTGGCCTAGATTCTTTGGAGGCAGATTCTTTAGTAAGGTCCAGATAGTTTCATAAATAAAAGGTCACTTTCTGAAGATATTAGCAGGATTCTCCCTCGTTTTATAAACTCAGATTTCATTCTCCCCAAACCCATTTGAACTCTGCAAAAGTTTACATTGTTATAGAGGAAATATATATGTACAAACAAGCAATCGTAATATAAGGCTTCTTTGTGTTGGAAAATAAACTTGTAAGACTTAATTCCTTCTGGCAATTAAACACTTACCATTAAACTTTCTGCTAAGGAACAGAAAAGCCTCCTTCAGGAACGCTTTTACACTGTTGGTGGGAGTGTAGACTAGTTCAACCATTGCGGAAGACAGGGTGCTGATTCCTCAGGGATCTAGAACTAGAAATGCCATTTGACCCAGCTATCCCATTACTGGGCATATACCCAAAGGATTATAAATCATACTGCCATAAAAACATATGCACACGTACGTTTATTGTGACACTATTCACAATAGCAAAGTCTTGGAACCAACCCAAATGTCCATCAATGATAGACTGGATTAAGAAAATGTGGCACATAGACACCATGGAATACTATGCAGCCATAAAAAAGGATGAGTTCATGTCCTTTGCAGGGACATGGATGAAGCTGGAAACCATCATTCTGAGCAAACTATCTCAAGGACAGAAAACCAAACACCACATGTTCTCACTCATAGGTGGGAACTGAACAATGAGATCACTTGGACACAGGGTGGGGAACATCATACACTGGGGCCTGTCGTGGGGTTGCGGGAGGGAGGAGGGATAACATTAGGAGATATAACTAATGTAAATAATGAGTTAAGCAGGGGGCACACCAACATGGCACATGTATACATATGTAACAAACCTGCATGTTGTGCACATGTACCTTAGAACTTAGAGTATAATAAAAATAAATAAATAAATAAATAAAAAGAAAAGCCTCCTTCAGGAAGTGACATTTTAGTTAAGCCCTAAAAGAAGGATGGATTCAGCCACGATAGTCCCAGGAAATGTTTCTCCTTCCCCCTCCCAAATCCTCCAAGGAGGAAGAATAAACTTTCCAGAAATTGCAAGAATCTGTAGCTGAAAGTCAGCCACGTGGAGGGGGAGGAAGAACTGAGATTCCACTAGTCCATACTGTACAAAGTCAGTGCTCGAATGCCAAAACTTGACCATCCTCACTGATTTCACTTCTAACCCATATATGTTTTGGCACAGCTTTGAGTTTCATGCACAAAAGTTCTGTTGAATAGATCTAGTCCAGGCTTAAGGCAAGAGTCGTCAGTCTTCATTTTCATCTGTTCTATTCCTGTTTTCTGTTCAAGGTAACTGAAATGGCAAGTCCACAGTAATGTTATGATTTATCTTGGCTCCCACTTCCCCCTAGGGTCAAGAAACATCTTCATTGTGTTCTGGAGGGAAGTTCTAACCAAACACATTCAAAGATTTATTCAATTCTGGGCCTATCTTCTGGCAAACATGAAATTCTTCCTCTTTCTCTAGAATTGAAACTTATGATATATTTAAAAACAAATGATCGCTGGCAAAAGTAAACACACTTTCTATTTATGGACCAATAACAGAAAAACTCATTGAAACCCAAGCACTCCTAAGAAAATTAAGATCCTGAGGCAGCAGGACCTCAAAATGACACAGTATGCAGCAAACCACCATGAGTCATACTTTCCATCAATAAAAAGTTTTTAAAACTCATGTGCACAGTAATCACACAAAGGATCATACATCCCCAGACAATTAAAAGAGCACTGGCTCCCAGACTCTAAGGATAACTATAAAAAGAAGAGTACATTTGAGCAAGCTTCTTAGAAATGTGCTTAACCAAGCATGGTGTTAAATTAAGTTTAGCCTAAAGCTGCCTCCTTACATATTTTAAGTTCAGTCTAAAGGTTTCGCTGTACATCAAGAACTATAACCTAAATGAACTGTAAACAGACTATAGTCTACTCTTGTGCCGATCAATGAATTTTGGCCAATCAAAAGTGGCCAACTGCTCAAACCGTTTTTAAATAAGGCAAATGCCAAGTTGTAGCCAATCCAGCTGTTTCTGCACCTCACTTCTGTTTTCTGTATATCACTTTCTTTTTTCTGTCCATAAATCTTCTTCCACCATGAGGTTGCGCTGAGGTCTCTGGACCTACTCTGGCTCAGGAGGCTAACTGATTCACAAATCGTTCTTTGCTCAATTAAACTCTTTTAAATTTAATTCTGCTAAAGTTTTTCTTTTAACCATGGTTAGCAACTGGGTGGTGTCTTTAAGGCAACACAAAGTAAGTGTGTGTGTTGCTCAGGACCAGAGACCTCTCATGGGTCTTCTTAGGTAGCGTGAATTAGGAAGACCAGATATAAAAAATAAATAAATAAATAAATAAAACCTTTAGCATTTCTACCAATATGAATAAAATTCATGCCATCAGGGATACATTATTTGGGGTTAGGATTTTGGTTATCCACTCTTTCTTTTATAAAATGCAAATACCCCTGAAAAGTGGCATGACATTAACACATTAACAACCAGGTGAAATTGCAAATCATTATCTTCCCTGGGCAGTGACAGAATAAATCAGAGGATATACATTTAAAAAGAAAAATTATTTTGCTCTGTGTCAGAAAGGGGTTTGGAAGAATTAAAACCAGGAGCATTTAGAACCAGTTTAAGAGGACTCCTAGATAGCCAAAATTCTAACACAAAGTAATAAATCTCTAAGATCTGATTTCATCTATCCTTCCAATTACAATACCTAGACTCAGGTCTCCTCCAGCAAAGACGGAGCACAGATGACCCTTGAACAACATGTGGGTGAGGGGCACCAACCCCATCATGCAGTTAAAAATTTATGTATAACTTTTTTTTGAGACATGGTCTCACTCTGACATCCAGGTTGGACTGCAGTGGCACAATCATGGCTCACAGTAGGCTCACCCTCCTGGGCTTAAGCAATCCTCCCACCTCGGCCTCCTGAGTTGCACACTACCACACCTGGCTAATTTTTGAATTTTTTGTAGAGATGGGGGTCTCAGTATGTTGCCCAGGCTGGTCTCAAACTCCTGGGTTCAAGCAATCCACCCACTATGGCCTCCCAAAGTGCTAAGATTACAATTGTGAGCCGCTGTGCCCAGCTTCGTGTATAACTTTTGACTCTCTGAGAACTTAACTAAGAGCCTAAGGATTCTGTTGATTACAATCCTTACCAATAACATAGTCAATTAATACATATTTTGTATGCTATATGTTTTATATACTGTATTCTTAGAATAAAGTAAGCTAAACAAAATGTGATTAAGAAAATCAAAAGACAGAGAAAATGTATTTACCATTTATTTAAAAAATGTGGGTCATCACAAAATCTTCATCCTCATCTTCACATTGAGTAGGCTGAGGAGGAGAAAGAAAAGGAGTGGCAGGTCTTGCTGTCTCAGGAATAACAGAGGCAGATGAAGTGGAGAAGATGGAAGGGGAGGCAGGAGAGGCAGGCACACTCAGTGTAACTTTTATTGAAAAAAAATCTTCATATGAGTGGACCCGCACAGTTTGAACCCATGTCATTCAAGGGCCAACTGTAACTGAAATTGGATTTAAAAAAAATATATATATACAGTTTCACTCTGTCACCCAGGCCGGAGTGCAGTGGCGTGATCATGGCTCACTGCAACCCCAACCTCCCAGGCTCGAGTGACCAGGGCAGCTGGGACTATAGGCGGTCTCCACCACACCCAGCTAATTTTCGTATATTTTGTAGAGATGGGGTTTCACTATATTCTCCCAGCTGGTCTAGAACTTCTGGGCTCAAGTCATCTGCCCACCTTGGCCTCCCAAAGTGCTAGGTTTACAGGTGTAAACCACAGCACCCATCCTGCAATTTGATTTTTTAAAACGTGTGTGTGTGTGTGTGTGTGTATGTGTGTGTGTGTTGTTTTCAAGTCAGGTAAGCCTGTTGTCTCCTCTTAAATCGGCTGTTTCCATCCTACCTCATTCCAGTCAAAGGTTACGATAAGCAACTGTGCTGAAGGCACCTCAGGCATTAGAGACCCATTCATAACAATCGCCTCAAACCTCCTCTTTTCCCTCCAGGCCTTGCTTCTGCTTCTTGTTGCTGCTGTTTCAGTTCTGCTCAGCCCTGACTCTCTGGCTGTGTGTCTACTCTTGCCCTCTGGATTTTCTAACAAAGTATATCTTGTTTCTCTGCTTATATTTCAGACCTGGTTCGAGTTTACCTTCCAACAGTGTTGATCCTTGAGCTCTGGATGAAATCCCCACCTCACTGGCTCCAATATTGCCCAAGGGGGTCTGGGGAGGCAGGGTTTGAGGGGTTCTGACTGAGGTGCCTCAGTTGTTGTGTAATTAGGTGTCCCACATTGTATACTCATGGCAGCCTCTCCTCATGGTGAAGGAATGAGAGAAATGTTGGCTCCCAGCTAATATGAGCCCTAAGAAACTTGGAGAATATTATAGCAAAGATTACAGTGACATTTTTATGGCATGTATTGTGCCTTTCTTTACCCTAATTACACAAGTAATGTGCTATTGTAGAAAATTTGGAAAATAAAATTAAAAATGTAAAAAAAAATTAATTATCTCATCACCCATAACAGAAACTCTGCTAACATTTTGGTTTATAATCTTCAAATAGTATTTCTTTTTTTTTTTTTTTTTTTTTTTTTTTGAGACGGAGTCTTGCTCTGTCACCCCAGTGGCGCGATCTTGGCTCACTGCAAGCTCCGCCTCCGGGGTTCACCCATTCTCCTGCCTCAGCCTCCCGAGTAGCTGGGACTACAGGTGCCCGCCACAATGCCCAGCTAATTTTTTGTATTTTTAGTAGAGACAGGGTTTCACTGTGTTAGCCAGGATGGTCTCGATCTCCTGACCTCGTGATCTGCCTGCCTCAGCCTCCCAAAGTGCTAGGATTACAGGCGTGAGCCACCATGCCCAACCTTCAAATACTATTTCTTAAATATAGTACATGTTTACATAGCAAAATTAGTCATAGTATTCATTCTACTATGTCACTTTATTTTTACTTAATATATTCAATGAACATTTCCTAGGTTGTTAACTGCTTGTATTAAATTTGAAAAGGCTTTCACACACACAAAAAACTATGAATTCAACATAATCAGTGAGTATGATAGACAAAATGAAATAAATAAGTAGGTGAAGTAGAGATGATTGTAAAGCACAATTTAAACATGGTGATCTAATGTTCTTGGTGATATGAACTTATTCTTTTTGAGGCAGCATCACTTAGGAGTAGTGATTCTCCACAGAAAACCCAGTCCAAAAACAGACAACTTCACTCTAGACCATTGAACTTGTAGTCAAATACCCTAGTTCAAGTTTAAATCAGTAGTGCATTCTTTAACAACCCCCTTGGCCTTTCTTAGGCTGTCTCCCAATATTTTAAAAAAAGTACATAATTGTTACTATTGGAGTTACTATGAGGATAAATGAGATAATGCTTTGTGAACTGGGAAGTGCTGAGTACATACAATGAATGGTTCATTGCGACTGGAGTGTAAGGTTGATTAAGAGTGTTGCCATTTAATTTCCATTAAGCACACTTGAGTGCTCTAATAAGATAAGAGAAAGTTTTCCGAGAACATCTCCAGATCTCTGAATTCTCTCTCTCCTAAGTATCACCAGCATCAGCATGGTGGACACTTTCAATGTTCTCCCCATTTAGATTGGCAAAGTGGACGTGTCCTAGCCTTACTTTCCTTCTCCAAAGGTCATCTTTCTAAAAACCAAAAAACAAAAATAAAAGTAAAAATAAAACAAAACAAAATAAACAAATTTTTAAAATACTAGCTGAAAAATCTTATATGCTTCCACTGGCTCAACCCAGGATATTAAACATAAAACTCTCCACCTAAAAAACTAAAATTAACTTTTATTACAAGGCAGATTTTAGAAAATGACCTAAAAGTGAATACTACCCAACAACATGGAACACAAGCCTCTGAATTGTCAATTTGTGTGTGAAAGTGGGGGTGGAGGGCTGTCTGGAAAACCACAGAACTGTGAAAAATGAGCGACCTGTGACACCCTTCTCTGCCTAAAGGACTATAAAACACATTTAAAGTGGGATTTCATATTGAACATCACAAACTAAAATAAATTCACTCACAGTGACCAGTTACCTCTGGTCTTGCAAAGTTTTGTTTCATGTGTATTAATTTTTGGTCCTGATTCTCGCCTAGATGATGAGCCTAGAGAGGGCAGGGTACTCTTAGAACACTCTGTGGCCCTCACAGCTCTTGTCACCACAGAAGCAGCCCATTAAAACCTAATGATTCAGCTGGGCAAGGTGGCTCACGTCTGTAATCCCACCACTTTGGGAGGCCGAGGCAGGTGGATCACCTGAGACCAGGAGTCTGAGACCAGCCTGGCCAACATGGTGAAACCGCACCTCTACTAAAAATACAAAAGTTAGCTGGGCATGGTGGCGGGCACCTGTAATCTTAGCTACTCAGGACGCTGAGGCAGGAGAATTACTTGAACCCAAGAGGCATAAGTTTCAGTGAGCCAAGGTCGTGCCACTGCACTCCAGCCTGAGTGACAGAGTAAGACACCGTTGCAAAAAATAAATAAATAAAAAATAAAAACTATCAATCCAAAATATACAAAAAAAAAAATCTTTAAAAGTCAACAATTAAAAATAAAAAAAAAAAGCCCTACTAAAAAATAGGTCAAAATGGTACTAGTTAATTAAAAATCATCAAAGAAAAGTACTGAAAAGATATACAGAGGGCAAATAAGCATATAAAAAAGATGTTAGGCTGGGTGCAGTGGTGCACATCAGTCTCAGCTACTCGGGAGGCTGAGGTAGGAGAATCACCTGAGCCGGGAAGCAGAGGTTGCAGTGAGCCGAGATCATGCCACTGCACTCCAGCCTGGGCGACAGAGCAAGACTCTGTCTCAAAAAAAAAAAAAAAAAAAAAAAAAAAAAAAAAAAAAAAACATTATGCAACATTAGGGAATTACACATTTAAACAATGAGACACATTATACACCTACTACAGTGGCCAAAATCCAAAACACTGACAACACCAAATGCTGACAAGGACATGAAGCAACAGGAACTCTTATTCACCACTTATGGGAAAATGGTAGAGCCACTTTGGAAGACAGTTTGGCAGTTTCTTAAAAAACTAAACATATTCTTACTATATCATCCAACAAATACACTCCTTGGTATTTACTCAAATGAATTGAAAATGTGTGTCCATACAAAAACCAGCACATAGTAGCTTTATTCATAATTGACAAAACTTGGAAGCAACCAAGGTGTCCTTCAAAAAGTATAGATAAACAAATTATGGTACATTTATACAATGGAACATTATTCAGGTCTAAAAACAAATGAGCTATCAAGCCACACAAAAACAGGAGGAATCGTAAATGCATACTTCTAAGTAAAAGAAGCCTGTTTGAAAAGGCTAAATACAGTGAGATCCCAATTATATGACATTCTGGAAAAGGCAAACCTATAGAGATAGTAAAATGATCCATAGTTACCAGGGCTCAGGGAGGAAAGGGAGAGAGGAATAAATAGGTGGAGTGCAGAGGAATTTCAGGGCAGTGAAACTTTAAATGGTGAATACATGCCATTACATAGTTGTCAAAACCCATAGAACTGTACAAGGCGAGGACTGAACCCTAATGTAAACTACAGGCTTTGGTTAATCATAAAGTATCGGTATTCATTGGTCAATTGTAACAAATGTAACACACTAATGCAAGATGCTAATGATAGGGAAAACTGGGGCTAGGGCAGGGGAGGGAATATATGGAAACTGTACTTTCTGCTCAATTTTTCTGAAAACCTAAAATTGCGCCAAAAACTAAAGGCTATTAATTAACAATCTTGTAAAACTCCTATTGATCGATCGGTTTCCTTTAATAGTGAGAAATGGAGCACCTCGGAGGGTCTAGATCCTGTTTCCAAACAGGAAATGCTACGATTCTTTGATAAAATTTGGAATCGTGAAAAGTCTTCCTACTGCATACTAAGTGCAAAGCAATACGGAATATAAATTTATGAGGCTGTTTGCCAGTCAAGCCTCTTTCTTCCTCAGGGCCTTGATCTTTTCTAAAATAAAATCTGCCGGATATTTCACACGCATGGAAGCAGAATGGCTCCTCCCCACAATCCCATGAGGGAAGCGCCCTGGTGGCCTTGAGCATAAACACAGACAGGGAAAGGCAGATTGAATAGCTCCTTTGCTCTTCTCTTGGGAGTCCCTGCATTGTGCAGAATCATGAGTAACTTCCCAGACAGCTGAAAGGGACTTTCTACTAAGCCAAGGGCAATTTAATGTATTTCGCCTTATTAATCTTTGAATCCTCGTTAAATGGAAGATGTATTAAATGGACCTAAGATGTGGAAGCTTGAGAGAAGAATATTCTGGGCTACATGGGGTCACCCTGGAAAAAAATAAATGAAATAATGAGGGAGGGAGAAGGAAGAGAGAGAAAGAAAGGCTGGGATGGATGGAAAGAGGAAGAGAGTATCTTTTCCAAAATCTTAAAGCAGCGATGTTTAAATACACCCATGATGACATCTCTGAATTTACATGTGGCAGAGTAAGGTCACATGCATATATGAAAAAAATTAGCTTTCTAGGAGTACTGGTGCATTACTCCATTATTTTTACATTCAATCTCTTATTTTCACTGTTTCTGAACCATCTCCCCCAATCTAGAGTGCTTTTCTAGTATTCTTTCCTGTGATAACTGTAAAGTTCTAATTAATTAAGAACCACCTTCCCTCCCTCTTACAAACTTTTGCTCAGAGTTCATATTTTCCATAGACACTTATCTAAGAAGGACAAATTTCTATCATATTCATTGTAATATGTAAGGTACCCGATAGTGCAGCTAGTTGGCACAAGGCATCAAAATAAGACTTGAATATTCAAAACCAAATAAGAATGTCAAAGTTGAAAGAAATGTAAGGGTCCTGGAAACTTGTTTCCTTTCTTTCGTAAGTACGGAAACTGGGAATGGAAAGAGTTAAGTAGCTTCTTCCGTGTCACATAGTGTCAGATCTAGGATTAGGGCCCAAGTCTCTCAGACCCTGTTTTCTCTTATCCATATAGCAATATACCTTAAGCTGAATACGAATTTTGTTCCAATGCTTTTTTAAGTAAAAACATTATTTTCATTACAAAGCAGCAGTAACTTACTTATTCATTTTCCCTACAAATATTTTTAAGGCATATCCTGCTTCAACCCTGCAATACAGAGACCAATGGAACACACAAGGACCCTGCCCCGTCCAGCAGGTGGTATCTTCAACATTTTCACTATAGTAAAGGGGATGGTGGAAAAATACATACATTGCCCTCAGATTCAACCCTCATGGAATTTAGGATCAATCAGAGGGTACATGAAGGGACACGGAGGAGATAGAATTCAAGCTTCGGAAGAGGTTAAAAATAGATACCATGAGATTCAATTGTCTTGTTTTTGAGGGTGAGTTTCATTCTGTCCATAACAAGGAATCATTGGAGGATTTTTAAGCAGAGAAGACATGGACTTAGATCTGTGCTTTAGAGAATTCTCTATACAAGAAATGACAAGGGCCTGGAGCAGGGCAGCTGCCACTATGTGCTGCACCAGCCCCCCACTCCTTTGCCATGCCCTGCATAAGGCTAGCCTTCCTTCCAGAAAGACACAGTTCCTATGCTCCAAAACCTCTGTTACCTAAAATGGCCACCACTGGCATCATCCCAGAAAACAGTTATTTGTAGGGTAGAGTCATTTCAAACCTCAAAGCTACTGAAGAAGTCATAAAAAAGCAGAATTACAGATACAGTGGCTGCATCCTTTTAAAAGTAGGGTCAGGACCCAGGTCCCTACTGATTACTTAAGTAGAAAAGAGCTTCCAAACTCTTCCCAAAACCGGACACTCTTGTTTAGAGAATGAAGCTACACAAATACTAAATAAAAGAACCAACTTTGGTTTCCTATCGCAGGGGTAGGCAAGCTTTTCTCTGTAAAGAGCCAGAGAATAAATATTTTAGGCTTTGAGGACCATACCATTTCTGTTGCAACCATTCAATTCTGTTTTCATAGGCAAAATGTAAATGAACGAGCATGGCTGTGTTCCAATAAAACTTCAGTCACCAAATAGGCAGTGAGCCAGATTTCACCTACAGGCATTGCCTGCCCCCACTGTTCTATCCTATAAGAAATCACTTTCTCTGTAGTTTTCCCATAGAACATGTTTGCTTTGTTAATTCCTACTCATTCCCAACAAGTTAAAATACAGTATCTCAGTAAATTGTTCATCTTATTTCATTCCTTGCTTACTTTTTGCAAAGCTGATAAACATTACATTTCTTTTAAAAATATGTAAAGTTTTACTTGATTTAAAGCATCTGTAAGCAGTGGCAAATAATAGAAAGTCATAGCATTAGAAACTGAGAAAGGATTTAGAGACCCAACCACCTTTCCTGGCATGATAGTCTGAAGCTAAAGAGGCGAAGTAACTTACCCAAGGTGAAGCAGTCAGTTCAGTGTATAATCTCAAATGAATGACACGAATGGATAGAAATACTGTGTATCAGATGGACTGCTTAGATTGCCCCATCGCAGGTGGGTGAACACCATGTTTGGAGTTTTTTCCTCCTATGCAACCACACTCATATATCCATGCTCTCTTTTCCTTCAGTTCCTTTACTTAATTTTGAAAAGCAAAACACAAACAGTCTTTACACAATGTATCAAAGAAGTCCACCCTGACAGCGCCCCAAAGCAGTCGGCAAAACATCCAATCTTGGGGCCATGGTCAAAGAGGTAGCACTTGCCAAGCAGAAATACACGAGTATTAGCAGGAGCCTGAGACCATTCCTGACGTTCCTGTTCTGGCAGTAGGTTGACTTGCCTGTCATGTGCAGAAGTAACAGATTTGTGTTACTCTGTTCACGGGCATCCATTCTTCTCTTCTAGAGCCATCAGAATTAATTTGACTATTATTTTAAAATCCAATATTTCAGACAAGATTTTCAATGCCATTTGCGCTAGTTGAGTTATTTTGTTTGTGGTGGAAATACCCATAAATTGTCCAGAAAGCTGTGAGCCCTGTTAGCATCTGTTGGAATGGGGTGAACACAAAAGGTTAGAGAGGAAGTGCCAGGAGCAGGAGTCTCCGATGACATTTCCTTTCTTCTACCTCCACCTTCTCTCCAGGTGGGTATAAGTAGGAATGCCATATGCTAGTGTTGAATTTAGATGTTCGAGGTGGAACATTTAGACTTGCACTGAACATTTCCCTTGAATGCAAGCCATAAAAATAAATTATACAATGTCCACAACTGACTCATTTGGCAATGGTTCCCACGGAGAGGTCAGATTAACTGTATTCATTCCCTTAGTATACTTCCGCCCAACACTATGTCCAGTTGGTATCTTTGCATTTTAAGTATTCCGAAATCTTGTTCATGTACATACTGTTCCATCTCACAGAAAGATCATTAATTCCTTGTCAGTTGATAGTGTCTCTTATTTCTGTTTTACTCTGTATTTTTCTTTCCCTCCCTTTACTAGAAACAATTCAGCCACCAGCCAACCTAGATTAGTATCGACTTGCACTCAGATTTCTGGGGCAATTTAAGAGACTAAGCTCTCTTCTGAGCTAGAGATGGATGGTCCTAAAGATTTCCAAACTCAATTAGATCCCTGGGTTTCTACTCCCTAATTTTGCTTGCTATATGCCAGGCTCTGTGTGAATTATCACATTTAATCCTCCAATGACCCTGTGAGATAAGCACATAATTATAATAGCTCCACTTTACAGAGAGAGATATTAACGTTTAGAAAGGTTAAAAGAAAATTGCCCAAGCTCACAAAACTAATAAGTAAGGAACCGGGGATTACAACCCAACTTGTCAGCAAACAGAGTTCACAGTCTTGAATACCACATCTTCCAATTTGCTAAATAATTCCAGAATCATTTTTTGTAACATGTAAAGTAGATGATATTACTCTTCTCCTCTGAAAACTTCAATTGCTTTTTAGGTCTACAGGAGATTATTCAAAATGTATTTTCCCTAGAATAGCATTTTGGAGCCCCCTCTGCCCTTCCCTCTTTCTTACCATACCTTTTTCCACCTGTTCTTCTCCTGGCTTACGCTTTATGTGCCAACCTGCTCGCATGTAAATATCATGGGCTACTGCACTTCTGCTTTGCTCAAACTGCTCTCTCTGCCTAAAGAACCCTCTCCTTTGTTCTTCCTGGGAGGTACCTATTCACTAGCATTTGGTTCACAGCTGTCTCCTCCTAAAGACTTTTATAAACTTTCCCCCAACTTCCTTCCTTCAGCCCCTATTTTACCTTATGCTGACTTTAGTAATGGTGACTAGAACACATCATTGTATTTCTTGACCTATAAATCTGTCTAAATGTCTCTTTAAGGCAGGTCCCATGCCTTATTTATTTCTGTATCCTTAGTGCTTATTGAAAATACATAGTAGGTGTTTGATCCAAGCAATAATAAAGAGCTATCATTTGTTGAACATCTGCTGTGTGCCCAGTTTGCACATGTTCTTTAATCATGTGTGTATATGTCCATGTGTCTCTTTGTATATGCATGTATATGTATATGTGTATATGTATATGTGTATATGTGTATGTGTATATGTATATGTGTATATGTATGTGCATGGTAGGTTTTATTACGTATGCCCTTGAAGACACAGAAGCTACTGTAGCTTGATTGTTGCTCAGAGAGGTTATATAAGTTGTCTAAAGACATGAAGCAAGAAAATGACAAAGCCAGAATTTGAACTCAAGTTTGACTGACTTCTACAAGAAAGGAAGGAAGGAGAGAAGGTAGAAGGAAGAGGTGTATAATCTCAAATGAATGACATGAATTGATAGAAATACTGCATATCAAATGGACTCCTTATTTTTGTTCTTTTGACTTAGGATTGTCTTGGAGATGCGGGCTCTTTTTTGGTTCCATATGAACTTTAAAGCACTTTTTTCCAATTCTGTGAAGAAACTCATTGGTAGCTTGATGGGGATGGCATTGAATCTATAAATTACCTTGGGCAGTATGGCCATTTTCACGATATTGATTCTTCCTATCCATGAGCATGGTATGTTCTTCCATTTGTTTGTGTCCTCTTTTATTTCACTGAGCAGTGGTTTGTAGTTCTCCTTGAAGAGGTCCTTTACATCCCTTGTAAGTTGGATTCCTAGGTATTT